>NC_061110.1:101218425-101220925 GCF_015104395.2 Macrobrachium nipponense
CGAAAGAAAATATAAATATATAAATATCGAGCAAGAGAAAGAGGGAGAGAGAAAATCTAACCAAGAGAGAGAGAGAGAGAGAGAGAGAGAGAGAGAGAGAGAGAAATAATAACTATATACATGTGGGACTAATTTATTAGTAGTTCATTTATTTTAATGTCCTTCATAAACATCTTACAAATATATGGGACCAAATGGTACATTCCCAGACTAAGATTTAGGTTGTTTTTATTCGTGATTTGTATAATTGCCGATTCCAGTAAATTTCTTGAATCATAATATTTAGATCTAACAATTATAGAGGTATCGCCCCAATTAATACAATGAGATTTTTCACTCCGATGCATAAACAGTGCATTTGAAGTCTGGGCTGTTCTAACTGAATACATATGCTGCTTTAATACGTACACATAAATTTCTACTTGCCTGACTAACGTAAAACGATGGGCAATCCATATAAGGAATTTTGTAAATGATGTTGTTATTTAGTACGGGACTATTCTTAATTAGCATATCTTTAATGGTATTGTTATAAGAGAACACTGCATTAACATTAAACGATTTAAATATTGATTTTATGGTTTCAAATCCACGAAAGTAAGGTAACCTAAGTACTTTTTGTGAGCTTTTTGATAACATAAATCATTTAAATGAGGTGTGTAGCAGAGATCGTTTCCTATCTTTATATGTGAATTCTATTCTGTCAAGATTGTTTTTGACTCGTGATACGCAAAGCGCGTAGGAACATAGAAGAAAAAAAATGAAATTTTAATATTAAGATGGTGGCCAGAATAAAAATTATTTGTGGGTTTTCTATAAATACTGAATTTGCATTGGAAAGATTCTCTACGTATTAATACATCTAGGAAAGGGATGACATTGTTATTTTCAACTTCAACAGTGGATTTTATGGATGGCACTGAATTAATCAATATAGACAGTGAATCATTTACATCGATACCAACAGGTAAGACTACTAAGATATCATCGACATATCGGTACCATTTTAAGGGGACATGTGTGATATTCGGGAGTGTTGTCTCTCCAAAATATTCCAATATATAAGTTTGAAAGGAGAGGTGATAAAGGGTTACCCATGGTCATACCAAATATTTGTTGGTAATATTCTCAATTAAAAATAAATCTGCAACCACAAATACATAACTTAATCAAGGAAATTATGTGACTAACGGACATAGGTAATTCATGCAGTACAAGTTCATTACTTAAATATTCTAGCACAGAGTCAATAGGAACTTTTGTAAACAAAGAACATACATCAAAATTGACAAAAATATCGCTAGGGTTTAGTACAATGTTATTTAATTTTTCCACAAGGATAATTTAGTAAAATATTTAGATAGTTTATAAGCAATTGATCCTACAGTACTAATAATTGGGCGCATAGGTTTGTTTTCCTTATGAGTTTTGACTAGGCCATATAAATAAGGTAATGAGGGACACTTTACAGTTAACTGACACAAAAGTTCTTTTTTATCTTTAAGAATTTGTTTGATATTGATATTAAAGTTTTTTATTACTTGGTCCAACGGATTTTTTTCGAGTTTTTTGTAAGCTATTTCATCTTCTAGTAAAGTATGCATGCGTGATATGTTGTCAGTTTTGCCCAGAACCACTAAACTATTGGATTTATCAGCCTTGGTAATGTGTAAGCTCTTGTCATTCTTCAATTCTTTTAAACTTATTCTGTAGCGAGCAGGGAAGTTATTTCCATGATAGGCATGCGTAGCACTATATCTCATGCCTTTGATAATGTCTAAATGATTTTGTGGTAGTTCACAATATTTTTCAGAATTATATAGAGATGTCGCTATTGATAAAGCTGAGGGTTTGTTACAAATGAAGAAAGACAACCCAAAGCCTAATGCACTCACTGCATTATCACTTATGTTTTGGTTTGCTTGATAAATTCACCACACAATCATGCTAGCATTATTGGTCCAATCACTGTCGTTGATAAGGTTGTTTAATTTTCTGTACAGTTTTCTAATCAAAGTGTCTGTAGTTCTATGAAGTTTTCCATATATTTCTTGCCTTAATGCGTGTTTCCAATCAGCGGGAATCGAGTAGTTGAAGTTACGTCGGGCTTTTTCCAGTTCTTTAAATTTCTCCTTTTCCTCTGTAATTGCTAGATCTAACGATTATGTTTCAAGAAATTTACTGGAATCGGCAATTATACAAATCACTAATAAAAACAACCTAAACTTGGTCTAGGAATGTACCATTTGGACCCATATATTTGTAAGATGTTTATGAAGGACCTTAAAATAAATGAACTACTATTAAATTAGTCCCACATGTATACAGTTATTATTTTTCTCTCTCTCTCTCTCTCTCTCTCTCTCTCTCTCTCTCTCTCTCTCTCTGGTTCAATATTCTCTCTCCCTCTTTCTCTTGCTCGATATATATATATATATATATATATATATATATATATATATATTTATATTTTCTTTCGTCATTTCATTAATAATAATTT
>NC_061110.1:101225925-101228425 GCF_015104395.2 Macrobrachium nipponense
AGACTTTCGTAGCATTTTATATGCAGCTGGTGAAATGTTATGGAGTTCGGCACCAAGAACATAAGATTTCTGTCAAAGCGACGGCCTTCTGGATGATGAGTAATAACTGTAACTGAGAATGAAGAAACTGAAAATGAGCGAATCAGAACAACTCATATGGCTCAATTCCTGTACTGCACTTTTCAGATAGTCCTGCATCTTTGAACTCATACTCTGTTATGCATGACATAATTTTATCAAACTGGGACATTTACTGAGAAGGCTATTCTTTTGCAGACAACCAGCTTTAGAAAAATATGTCTTAGGTATTTCCTTTCCATTTTTCTCAACGCATTTAAGATACAAAAACAAAAACCCAAATGACGATTTCACATGTTGCAAATGGAGAAATTGGATAAACGGAACGGCCCTTTGCATCAGTTTGTAGAAAAATGTAAATACATCACTATTACAAACAATACGATAATCTTTTGAGATATGCTCCACTAACTGGATGTCATTACAAAATGAATAAAAGTCGCCCGATCTTATCCACAACTTCATTTCGGAGTCTTTCGTTTTCAGCTCGGGTCTCTGCTGAAGCAGTTGTAATTCTGGATGGTGGATGACTTGGTCTTTTCCCTCCTTTAACTGTAATCCATTCACAGTCAAAATGATGAGCACAGGCATAGATCTGCTTCAGCTGTAGCAAACTGGAACGCTCATTTGGCATAGCAATCGATCCAACGGTTTCGCTCCACTTCATCAGTTGGAAATGATACTACTTTGGTGCATGGTTCATCCCTGTAATTTCCTCGACATCCGTAGACATTACACTTCTTAGGCATTGTGCGTTGTTAGTAGAAACCCCTGAAACAAAATTAAATAAATTATATCAATTATGGTCTAAGACAGTTTTGGCAATTAGTTTATCAATATGTTGCTAGATTACATTCCTTTTTCGACTAAAACATAAACTCCTTAAATAGGCCCATTTTATGACTAACATACGGCACTAAAAGTGAATAAATGTAAAAAATGTTTACATACATTCAAATCACTGTTTACATACATTCAAATAATTGTTTACATACATACATACAAATCATTGTTTACATACAGTGAACATATTACGTCATAAAATAGTGGGACCCAAGTTTCGCAACCCGAGAGTGCAAGATACTAGTCCTTCTATTTAAGGGGTCTATGCTTCATCTGGTGGAATTCGAAATATTTTTAGGTCCGTGTAAAATATTTCCTCCGGTTCAGATATTTTGTAATAAAAGCTCTGAACTTAAGTTTTCCCGTAAATTATCATAGAACCAATAAAGAAAACTACTCTGCTCGTTTGCGGTGGAGAAAGAGAGAGAGAGAGAGAGAGAGAGAGTACAGACAGACAGACAGAGAGAGAGAGAGAGAGAGAGAGAGAGAGAGAGAACCGCTTGTTTTTTTTATGGCATAATTTGGTCCCATAACAAATATAAGTATACTCTTAATAAGTATATTCTGATTCCCTCAGCCACTCACAGAGAGAAATAGATGTATTCATCACGTGTGACATTTCCCACGTTTACAAAATAAATTAAACTATTATTATTATTATTATTATTATTATTATTATTATTATTTTATTATTATTATTATTATTTAAAAAGTGGTTTTAAAAAACCAGACCACTGAGCTGATCTTCAGGTCTCCCAGGGCTGGCCCGAATGATTAGATAAAATGCCAGGCCTAGCCCTTAGGCCAAGAACTGGAACCAAATAGGTCATTCAGGATAAATTAAAAAAAAAAAAAACTTCACCAATGCAAATGCTTTCATATTACAACACACACTAAACCAGCCCTTTTAGTTATTCGGCATATTTACAAACCGACGATAATAAGCCGAAATAACTACACGGCGTGCAAAATGAAAATAGCCTTTGATCTCGCGTCAATGGTTTAGTATTATTTTGTTAATGATTCTCATCGGCAAACTGAAATTCGTCCAATGCCATTAAAACTCTTCCGGGCTCAAATATACATGAAATTTACTTCCATTACTTTGTCCATGAAACTGATATTAAAGGTACCCAATCTCTTTTTAATTGGATCGATTTGATGTTGATTCAGTTTCATAAACATGGCGTGGGAAAGCGAAAGACTTCGCCACACTCACTAACCAACATTTTTATTAGCATTATGCATTTTATATATATATATATATATATATATATATATATATATATATATATATATATATATAGTGTGTGTGTGTGTGAATATATATATATATATATATATATATATATATATATATATATATATATATATATATATATATATATATATATATATATATATTTAGGGGCGAGAGGGGCACTTGGCTCCCCTGAAATCCTGAAAAAGATTGATATATATATATATATATATATATATATATATATATATATATATATATATATATATATATATATATATATATATATATATATACATATATTACATTTATTATATTTAACTACATCACTTTGTTTTT
>NC_061110.1:101238425-101275925 GCF_015104395.2 Macrobrachium nipponense
GATATATATATATATATATATATATATATATATATATATATATATACATATTTCTTCCTACCACTGAAAGTTGCAATAGTAAATATCTAATCTGATATTTTAGAATTTCACAACTCACATAGGTTGAAAGCCAGAAATAGCAGGAGCGTGGCTTAACAGAAACGCGTATTTCTATTTCCAATAACATTACTTATTTTCTTTCCTTTTCTCCTATTTTTGCTCTCATTCATTTGCTGTATTTTTCTTAGAAATTCTCTCTCACTGTTACTCTTATAATTTACAGCAGTGATTTATTTTTGTGACCTATTTCGACGAGCAAAACTTTATCTTTAACGAAACTACAGGTTTTCTACCCTCGCAAAACTCTCTTCTTTTATTCCACTGTATTTTGCTTTTTTTGTTCCGCTTTCGGTTTTTACTCTGGGTTCCGATTTTCCTCTTTTTTTATTTCAATATCCTTGGCCGTCCTTAATTATTTTTTTAATGTAATTGGCAGTTATTATGTGTTCCGATTTTCCTCGTCTTTATTCTAATCTCCTTGGACGTACTTACTTTTTTTTAATGTAATTGGCAGTGATTTCACAGCAATGAAAGAATATCCGGGAAATTATTATTTAAGAAATATGGCACCCCATATATGAGGTGAAGAGATCGATGCATATTTCGCGAGGAAATCTCACTGGGCCATTCTTCAAATCGAATAACTATACTCTTTGTTTTTTCCCATCTGTCCACCCGCCTGTGGTGTTTGTGTATGGTAACACTACGTCCCGGGCTTTGCGCTATGTGTAAGTTTTAGGTAAATAAAAGGATATCTGGGTGTACATTTGCAACTAAAAAGTGTTTTAATAATTTACTATATGCGAATTACACCGTTAATATTCGAAATAGGATATTGTTATTATTATTGAATGTAAGCTGAATGTAACTATCTAAAGCCCGGGACGCAGTGTTACCATATGCTAACACCACAGGCGGGTGGACAGATGGAAAAAAAAACCGAGTATAAGTTTCTCAAAGGGGCTCTGAAAACGCCAATAACCAGCAAGAGATGGGACGACACAGGGAGAACCCCGAGAGCTTAAAGGGGACTATTTTTGTACCCGATTCCTCTTTTGTTCGAATCGGAATCCGGTCACAGGTATTCCAGTCTTTTGTAGTTTAAAAAGATAGACAATAGGAAAAAGCTTTTCCGAACTTATCGATAGATTATGAAGGCAGATCCACTACTTGTGTGTTTCTCAAAGGTTTGTTCATTATATACCTAAAGTGCCCCACGTTCAGCGGAAGAACGGTTCATGCTTCCCTCACACCAATGAATCCCTCTTATAAATAAAAAAGTTTGTTGTAGGATAGAAGTCCGGTGGATTCACTGCTAAAAGCCATATATATATATATATATATATATATATATATATATATATATATATATATATGTATGTATGTATGTATGTATGTATGTATGTATGTATGTATGTATGTATGTATATGTGTGTGTGTATGTGTGCGTGCGTGTAATAAGGAAATTGTCGAAAACAATTGAATTTTTCTCTACTCATTTGTGCCCATAACTAATGAAAACATAATACAGTATTTATAGATTAACCAATTCAGTATCTAATTTACCTCTCAACGCAACTAGAAACCTTATTGTTTAAATTGAAGGTGACCTTGAAGCCTTCCAAAAATGCTCTATCCTGCAGTTCACCTTCTTAACGTAGAGATTTAGCGTCTCCTGCAGGCTTCTTCTAGCTCCGTTTACCGTTTACCGGACACCTACAAACCCGAATCTTCTATTCTCTTACGCCGTCATCGAGCGTTCTGAAAAGAATAAAAGTATAACCTGAAGGGAGAGGTAGTTTACCTTCATCTGAAGGACGCTCACACACTGTTCAAATTTAGATCATTTATGACCTTTCCAAGTGTTGAAGTATGTTCAGATTCAGATCATTTATGACTTTTCTAAATGTTGAAGGAAAGTGAAAAATTCGTTCTACTGAGGACAGATGGCGCCGGGGGCAAAGAAAACACGATAGCTACTGAACATTTTAAAATAAAATTTCCCAAATAAAAACATTACGCAAGAAAAATTCCAAGACGAGAAGGTCCTGAGAAAAATAGTTGCGAATAATTTCAAACCCTTCTCAGTACTCCCCAAAGTGTTATACTATATGACAAAAACTAAAATGCATCCTAAATAATACTAGACCAAAATACTCGTGTATTTATCAAATTTCATTCTTTTGAATATCAAGTGAAATCAAAACGAAAGGTGGAATAGCGCAGCGGCCATGATAGGTTGCTCGAAATGTTTGATGAGAGAGAAACACAACTGGAGGAAAGGAAAAAGAATAAATATCTACGTCAGGTATAAGACTAGACTCTGTTTTTTTTCCATCTGTCCATCCGCCTGTGGTGTTTGCGTATGGTAACACTGTTACACGGGCTTTAGATAGTTACATTCACCTTACACTCAACAACAATAATAATATCCTATTTCGAATATTAACGGTGCAATTCGCATACAGTAAATTATTAAAAATACTTTTCAGTTGCAAATGTACACCCAGATATCATTTTATTTACATGAAACTTAGACATAGTATAACTATTTAAAGTCCGGGACGCAGTGTTACCATGCGCGACCACCACAGGCGGATGGAAAGATGGAATAAAACAGAGTATAGACTCCTTTCTCAGCACTCCCCAAAGTATTGGGCATTTTAACCCTCTCTGCTCTATGGCAGATTATTTCCGTTTTCCACGTCTTTATTTGTACCAGGAATTCTGCTATTACGTAGACGGTACCTTCGTATTGCATTTCGATTATGCAGCATTTTATTGTTTACTCAGTTATTATTTTTTTTTAAAGCCAAGAAAACTGTCAATGCAAGAATTGGGGTACTTCCGGTTGACCTTCGCTCAAGAGACAGTTGGAGTTAAAGAGGTTGGACAGCGAGATAAATATCCAGAGAATATATGAGATGTATAACTAGATCCAAAGGTGCAAGTAAGGGAACACCCACTCAGTTGCGCTATGAAGTGATAGTTAGAGAGGTTGGACAGCAAGATTGAAGAAAGAAAGTGGAATGCAATTAAGGCAAAATGCTAAAGTGTACGCCATAGACCGACTCTGGTCATGCCTATAGTCCACCACGTGAGGTGCACTGACGGAACTTACCCGACTACGAGGGCTCTTTTTTTTATGCATGCATATTGATACAAAGCTTATGAAAATGTCGCAAGTGTCCACGAGAGTGAATTCTAAGGTAAACAAAACTATTATTGAAAGACAAACGTTAGAAGAGGAACTGAAACGTACCACATAACCTTAATATTTTTTAGTAACGTGGGCCACCAAGATATGAAAATATATGAGATTTACTGATCCAAAAAAGAAAGAAAGTAGAAATATTCCCCACCTATGTGCAATTCAAGAGAACGATGGAAAGGTATGTATTAATCCTCCAATGAAAAGGAGCTTTTTAATAAAATGAGCATTTATATCATTCAACGTAATTCAGAACTTGATATTTGCCTTTATTTGCAAGGGGATACATGCAACGGAGAAATACTGGAGCCCTCGGTTGAATTATCACAACATATTTAATAGAAATACTAGAAACAAGTTCAGAAAATGGGCCAACATTGGGAAAAGGACAGAGAGAGAGAGAGAGAGAGAGAGAGAGAGAGAGAGAGAGAGAGAGAGAGAGAGTCTATTAAAACAATAATATTCTGTCAAATTAGGATGGTTGTGTTGAATGACATGACTTACAAGTAAGAATACTTAGGTTTACTAAGGAACAAAAGACAAACGAAGATCAAGTAGAATTAATTGTCATTATTATTAGTAAACCAAACAAAAACTTCTTTCAGTTTTCTTCTGAAGATTGAAAAAGAAACCACAAATTCAATTTGTAACTTGTTTACTTCCTTCTAATATTACATTTAGTTTTACTCCCACACTCGAGTACTTTCAGGCCCTTCTGTGGCCCATTCTCAAGAGATGTTGGGATGTTAGCCTGGGTCAAGGCCCAGCAGTCTTCTGGAACTTCTTCTCGTTGTGCTGTCATTTATGCGATGGCTGTTCTGGTTTTCTTGAGAGTTGCCAATCCCTCTTGTCGCTCTGATATCCTGAGCTGATGGTCAATGGGATTCACCCTTGTGGTAAGGGTGTGGTCACCGTAAGTCTGTTGGGCAGGAAACCTAATCTCCAGGTCAGCAGGGTCATCTCTTAGCTTCTTTTAATATCAAAGCTCGGCTTATGGGATCTTCTGAGGTAAAACCTTTGTTTCCTTCAATTACTTTGATCTCTCTGATAAGCGCACCTTCTACTACCCTCCTGTGACTAATTTTTCTTGCTTTTGTATATAAGCCTACTGTTTTTGAAATCCATCCTATGGTCATTTTCCCAACAATGTCTAGCTATAGCACTCGTCCCCTGAGAAGTTTAAGCTGTACTTTACTGCCCTTCTATGTTCTTGACTCTAGTCCTTATTCCCCTACCTGATTCCCCCACATATCTGTCTCCACAATTATTGTAATTGATTATGTATACCCCGCTACATCATCTGTATTACTGTCTTCTCCTTCCAATTTATTTTTACATACTTTGTTTTTTAAGGTATTATCAAAGGTATATCAAATTTATATTGACTTTCTTTCATTTTTGAATTGATTTGTTTTCATTTTAGGCATAAAAGGGAGGGCAACTATTTTCTTGTTTTCTTTATTCCATGTACTCTCTACATTCGCTCTGTAAAATATTTTTCTAGCTTTGGTGAGTGCCCTTTTTCTGAACCATTCCGGGTATGCTAATGCATCGAAGCTTTTATCGATGTAATTTATTTCTTGCTCTATCTTGCAAGGGTCACACGTTCTCATTGCCCTAAGAAATAAACCTGTTAGAACCCCTATTTTTATATCATGACTATGAAAAGAGAAGAAATGAATATATGAGTTTGTATGTGTGGGCTTTCTATATGTGCTGAATTCATATCCTGTTATTTCTTTTCTTTCTATGAGTATGTCTAAAAAGGGCAGTTTTATTATTGTTACTTTTCTCTAAAGTGAACTGGATATTGTTATCAAACTTATTGAGCTCATCTAGAAAAGTTTCTATTTTATTTCCATCCCCTTGCAGAATAGCAAAAATATCATCCACGTATCTCCACCATCCTTGCAGTTTTAAGTTAGGGACATTCACATTAGGAACTAGATTAGTTTCGTAATATTCCATATAGATGTTAGCGAGTATAGGTGATAATGAGGACCCCATAGCTACTCCATATTTCTGTTTGTAAACATCTCTTGAGAATGGGCCACAGAAGGGCCTGAAAGTACTCGAGTGTGGAGTAAAACTAAATGTAAATACTTAGAAGTAAACAAGTTACAAATTGAATTTGTGGGTTTCTTTTTCAATCTTCAGAAGAAAACTGAAAGAAGTTTTTGTTTGGTTCATCATGTACCCACAGCAACATTACAACAGAAGTACATTTCAACAACTGTATGAAGTCGCTGGAACTCAAGCTGTTCATTATGCAAGAAGATATGAAGCACAACTTTACAAAGCCAAAGCCATGAAAAACAAGATCTGGTTTATAAGTGAATGTTTGAAGAACAAAGTGTGTCCAAAAACATATGGCAGGATTGGAAGAAGACCCTGGAGTGGAGAAGCATTCAGCAGTTTTCAAGAAGGATACATCAAGGATCAGTTGCAGAGCTTAGGGAGAAGAAAGAAGCTGCATTTGCTGGTGTAAGGAGTACACAAAACACACTTCAAGAGACCATAAGGGGTGAGTGGTACAAAAAAGTTGTTGGGCAGGTCAACAGTAGAGTAAACTTTGATACAAATCGTAACATGGTCAACATTAAAAAATAAGTTTTGAGAGTTTATTTAGTAATTCTTCGGTTTGGATAAGAATTTTAGCAATATGGATAATATAAAGAATATCTCAAGTAGATTATTGACTAGGGATGAAACAGCAGCACTAGGGCTAGGATTAAATTTTTGTGCAGGGACTACAAACAATATTAACATAGAATTCAACAGCAAGATTAACTACCTTAATGTTGAAACATCACAATGATTTAGCTCCTTTTCTCAGAGGAGTGATGATAGGGAGTAATGAAAGCAAACTTGGAGATATCTTGCCAAGGAGATTTAGTGTCGCTCTGAAGGGATTAAAAGCTACAAAGATATTAGAATTATGAAAGCTGACAAAGGGGGTAGTATTGTCATCATGAATAGCTCAGAATATAGTTTTAACAAAATGTACAGGCTACTAGATGATGAAACTACTTATGCTAAAATAGAGAATCCTCCAACAATCCAAAAGCTTCAGAATACCTTTAATCAGAATGTGAAGAAAATAATCAGTAGACTAGGTAATGGGAAGGACATGCTATGCACTAAATTATTCTCAGTAATTACCTGAACTTGCATATATATATGGCAGCCCCAAAATACACAAGGAGGGCGCTCCCTCTACGCCCTATTGTTTCTAGTAGGAAATCTCCTAACAAAAACTTAGCTGTGTGTTAGCTGGAGAACTAGGAATATACTTAGGTATATTTTCAGAATCCCATATTAAACATTCAGTAGATTTCATAGACAAGTTAAGAAAAAGAATATAAAGGGGGACACATTGGGTTAGTTTTGATGTAGTAGCATTATTCAACCAATGTCCCCTTAGATAAAGTATTAGAATTCCTACAGACTAAACATAATGAGGGTGTTTTCAATCCAAACATCGAAATAGGCGTCTTCCTTGAGTTGATCAAATTGTGTGTCAGTGATACTTATTTCACGTTTGAGGGACATGGTTTACAAAACACAAAATATGGAGTAGCTATGGGGTCCTCATTATCACCTATACTCGCTAACATCTATATGGAATATTAACGAAACTAATCTAGTTCCTAATGTGAATGTCCCTAACTTAAAACTGCAAGGATGGTGGAGATACGTGGATGATATTTTTGCTATTCTGCAAGGGGATGGAAATAAAATAGAAACTTTTCTAGATGAGCTCAATAAGTTTGATAACAATATCCAGTTCACTTTAGAGAAAAGTAACAATAATAAACTGCCCTTTTTAGACATACTCCATAGAAAGAAAAGAAACAGGATATGAATTCAGCACATTATTAGAAAAGCCCACACATACAAACTCATATATTCATTTCTTCTCTTTTCATAGTCATGATATAAAAATAGGGGTTCTAACAGGTTTATTTCTTAGGGCAATGAGAACGTGTGACCCTTGCAAGATAGAGCAAGAAATAAATTACATCGATAAAAGCTTCGATGCATTAGCATACCCGGAATGGTTCAGAAAAAGGGCCACTACAACCAAAGCCTAGAAAAATATTTTACAGAGCGAATGTAAGAGTACATGGAATAAAGAAAACAAGAAAATAGTTGCCCTCCCTTTTATGCCTAAAATGAAACAAATCACTTCAAAAATGAAAGAAAGTCAATATAAATTTGTATATACCTTTGATAATACCTTAAAAAACAAAGTATGTAAAAATAAATTGGAAGGAGAGACAGTAATACAGATGATGTAGCGGGGGTATATATAATCAATTGCAATAATTGTGGAGACAGATATGTGGGGGAATCAGGTAGGGGAATAAGGACTAGAGTCCAAGAACATAGAAGGGCAGTACAGCTTAACTCTCAGGGGAGTGCTATAGCTAGACATTGTGGGAAAATGACCATAGGATGGATTTCAAAAACAGTAGGCTTATATACAAAAGCAAGAAAATTAGTCACAGGAGGGTAGTAGAAGGTGCGCTTATCAGAGAGATCAAAGTAATTGAAGGAAACAAAGGTTTTACCTCAGAAGATCCCATAAGCCGAGCTTTGATATTAAAAGAAGCTAAGATTGACCCTGCTGACCTGGAGATTAGGTTTCCTGCCCAACAGACTTACGGTGACCACACCCTTACCACAAGGGTGAATCCCATTGACCATCACGTCAGATATCAGAGCGACAAGAGGGGATTGGCAATACTCAACAACAAAACCAGAACAGCCATCGCATAAATGACAGCACAACGAGAAGAAGTTCCAGAAGACTGCTGGGCCTTGACCCAGGCTAACATCCCAACATCTCTTGAGAATGGGCCACAGAAGGGCCTGAAAGTACTCGAGTGTGGAGTAAAACTAAATGTAAATACTTAGAAGTAAACAAGTTACAAATTGAATTTGTGGGTTTCTTTTTTCAATTATTATTAGTATTTATAAGCAACATTAAAGGATTATAAATTATATTGTACCACATTTCGAATACCACTGTTTTCTTTGTGCTTTAAAAACAATAATCTGACAAATCAGTGAGATCATGTGGTTGTATGTATATGGACTCTTCATGACGAATAGCTGTATTAACTCGCTCGTGGCAAGAGCGTTCAAAACTACAATTTCATGGCACATCGACGGTTTTCTCTTTTATCCAAAAATATCCGAATAAACATATCCTTGAGTTATCATAAAAAGGAGAAAAAATCTATGTATCATCTCTGATCCCGGGTCAATTATGACAATGCAAAAAAAAAAAAAAATCTGTATAACATCTCTGATCCCGGGTCACACCAACATATTTTGTTGATGTCAATAGCGTTCTATATCAGGGAAATTGTTTTGTGTGAACTGCTATTGCTATTAAACCTCTTCCTGTTTTGTAGTCAAATAAGAGAAATTGCAATAGGTGTGAAAGGTGTAACTAGAGATGCATTTTACTACAGAATATTATATATATATATATATATATATATATATATATATATATATATATATATATATATATATATATATATATATATATGTATCCTTATAAGACGGAGCTGCAGCTCTAGGTACATTCCATCAGGGGAACCATAGGGAAAGGCATCGTACTCAGGTACATTTATTTCGCCGACGTTTCACGACTTATCTTAATTATAGCCTTGGGAATGCGACTATGAGTCGTGAAATGTCGGCGGAAATAAATGTACCTGAGTACGATGCCTTTCCCTATGGTTCCCCCTGATGATATATATATATATATATATATATATATATATATATATATATATATATATATATATATATATAAATATATATATATATATATATATATATATATATATATATATATATATATATATATATATATATATATATATATATATATATATATACATATATATATATATATATATATATATATATATATATATATATATATATATATATATATATATATATATATATATATATATATATTATATATATATATATATAATATACATATAATATATATATATATATATATATATATATATATATATATATATATATATATATATATGTATATGTATATATATACATATATATTATATCAGCGGGAAGGTGGATCATGCAAACGTTTCTTAATTCATTATAATTCCTTATTTCCTACGTTTCGTAATAACTTTATTATATTCTCAGGGAATCTTATGCAATGAAGGCAGAGGCCAGATTCTGTCTTCTGCCTACATTGCATAAGATTCCCTGAGAATATAATAAAGTTATTACGAAACGTAGGAAATAAGGAATTATAATGAATTTAGAACGTTAGCATGATATAATATATATATATAATTATATAATATATATATATATATATATATATATATATATATATATATATATATATATATATATATATAATAAGTTCGTCGCCTCGTGGGCTCGAACGCAAGAATTCAAGGTCACAGTGTCGTGCCTTAAACCAGACGGCCATCAAGGTTAACATACATGAAAATACATTATCTCCGAGGTAGAGCGAATTGGATGCTAAAGGACATTTGTAGCTTAATGCCTGCAAATGAATTACAGTGATGTGAAAAATTTCGTTCATATATTATATATATATATATATATATATATATATATATATATAATATATATATATATATATATATATATATACATGCATATATATGAACAGAAGAGTTGTATGTAATTTGACATGTTTAATTACATTTTCTTCAACAATACCTCTTCTGTATTTCAGGAACTGTTAAGAACAATTGAATATACGAACCTCACGGCCCAGTCTTATTAGTACTTAAGTAGGCTTCTAAAGCAATTTTGTTTTCTTGTGTTCTCATTTGTTCGACGGAATTATGAGAGAATTGTAAATCTCCTTATAAAACAATGATGAATTAAAGAAAGAAAAATTTTAATATTCCTCTCGAGTTTATGACGTCTATTGAGTTCCTTTCAGGAAGAACTAAGTCAGTTTGGTGCATCGAAATTTTTTTATCTTATTTTATATTGTTATGTTGTTACCTAAGGAAAAAAATATGCTCTTGTTAGTATTCTAACCCTTAACTCGTCTAATTTCTATATAACTCACTTTATACCAAGATTTGTATTAAAAAAAAAATGGAAATGGCAATCATTATATATTTCAAATGTTTAACTATCCATTTTCGAGTAAGCAAATCATTATGCCTACAATAAATTTGTCGTAAGACGTTGTGATCTTCAACACTAAACGAATAATAATAATTACGAAAAAAATGTAATGTATGTTGCCTTCCTGAAACTTAACACATTATTTAAAATATAATCTAGTATCACTGAAGTTAAGAAAATTGAAATATTCTTAACAATGACAAAAAGCATCACAAATCATACGTCGACTACATTGCGTCAAACAGCAACAAGAGAGAGAGAGAGAGAGAGAGAGAAGAGAGAGGAGGCCTAATGGCAAAGTGATGAGAGCACCCAACAACCTGATTAATCAATCAAAATTTAACACAATAGTTGACAATCTACTGCTTCCATCCAGCTGCCGCACGTGACTCAAGTTACGCTGGACTCCCCTCCATAAATAAAGTTTTGTAAGTCTCCCCCGTGTAAAACAAAGTTACGCAAGACTCCTTTGCATACTTGCGCAAGACTCCCTAGCGTAAATAAAGTTTTGCAAGTCTTCCCTAAGTAGTTACGCGTGACTCCACTGAGTAAATAAACTTATGAAAGACTCCTCCACACAAATAAACTTATGAAAGACTCCCCTGCGTAGATGAAGTTACGCTAAAATCTCCTAGAAAGAGATACGGTCTCTAACTTACCTTTCGCGCGCAAGTTTAACAGTTCTGAAAGAGCATTTAATATAAATCACCTGTTTTCTCGTGCGCTTTTATGCTTAAGCCCAAGGATTTTCGTTTTTGAGGAATGCGCCTTGTGATGAAGGGTGACATCAAAAAAGAATCCACCTTCACATCATAGATCTGGTGAAGAGGAAAGACCAACATCTCCGTACAAGAAAGGCCTAACCATGCCATCACCTCCCTGCCATCAAAATACTTTCGCTAAGAATCAGGACCTCTTGAACGACAGAGCAAAGGTCAAGAGGCTGTTACCTACCACCGAAACCTTTACCCTATCTCTTCCTTTCTTCTAGCAATTGCATCTCCAAATTTTAGAGCTTTACCAACAGTGAAGGAATCCTTTTCAGCAACTCCTGCCACCCATTTGTAGAAAAATCCAACACTGAAGATCTTTGACTGGCCGAATTTACAACTAAATTTCGCCATCGATTCAAAAGCCATCCAGTCATTGAGGGTAAAAAAATAATATCTTTTACTACTGGATCCCATGGTAAAAACTTGATAAAGTGATTGCATGTGGATATCTGTTAGTACTGCGTCTTGACCCCGTCCCGCTTCCATATAACAAGATTTTGTAATGGAAAAGCCAAGAGACCAAATGGGGAAAGTGTTAGCAACATCTGAAGTACCTGTGCCCAGGTGAGTGTTACTCGATTTTATTTATTCATTTATTTATTTATTTATTTATTAACTACACGAAAATTTCCGATGCCAAAAACACTGCTTTACACGTTATATCCTTCATGGTTTATATAGCCATCAACATAATCTTTGGCTGTGCCTTGATAGATTGAAAGAAGAAGCAGCGACGACTTCAATTAAGTCTAACTACTCGTTACTTCACCAGATGAGGTTTGCAGGAGGTATGGCCAGGACTGACGGTCATGCAGGATGAAAGACTATATATTTGTTACGGTGTCGAAATATTCTGGCAAGGGTCGACACAACGTTACGGCCTCTGAGGGAGATCCGCTTCAGGTTCGACATGAAATAAATAAAAAAAAAAAAAATTCAACACCAACAGTTGAAACTGGGGATACGAATAAAGAAAGAAACACTAACACAACAAAGGTTTATTAACAAGCTTACTAACAAAGGTAAATGCAGAATGGTATCTCCTATTTACATAAAAAGATAGAATCTTACACTGCATGAACTGGAGGAACAGTGAGGCAATTCAAATACTTGCTTGTCAATTTGGCAATTCGAGGAGATGGCTTCTCAAAAGGAAAACGGTGAATGCAGACGTCCTCTTGACTCCGTATTGCAGAAAATAGTCTATTTGTAAGGCAGGAACTCACCAAAACCCCTAGCAGGACCTTTTCTTCTCTGAAGTCTGCTTGATGTCAAGATAACACGGACGTGCACTCCTGAAGACGACTAGACCAGTATCCAACCAACTCTCGAGCAACTTTTTTTCTGATCCTTCGTCAGTCCCTTTCTCTTTTATCTCTCACGGATAATCTCTGCTGCTGCTGATTTCTCACTGGTAATCTGATCTGTGGCTCTTACTGAGGATATCTCTCTGTGACTAACTGGTGTCTCTCTTCTACGATATCTCTCTCTCTCCAACTTCGACCATCTTATTTATACGACACTCTGGGGGCGGAGCCTACGGCGAGCGTCACAGACTCGCAAGATTTCCAGACTTCCTAGATGAATCTAGACGAGGTGTTGCATCAGAGATCGCGGCGTTTCTCCCGACACATTGGCGCGTGTTGAGCTCCACAACACGCCCAACGATTCCAGAACAGCCGCGAGAGCAGTCGCCTCCAACACAGGCGCAAAAGCCTCCTTAATGCCGACCTTCTCAAAAATGCGTTCACCTTTCCTTTAACTTCCTTTGCTATGAAGCAATTACCATCACACGCCCCCCCAAAAGAGAAAAAAAATGAAATCAACTGATTTTATTTTTTTCTAAAGAGAAGCAAGAATTAAACAGCGGGGAAACAATTCTGCATAAAGCTTTAATACTTTTTCATCCACTCAACCTCTCGTGCCAAAACAGAAAACGGTCATTAGGCTACTCATTCTGAAAAAGTAGAGAGGCTATCTGTTATAAAATTATCCTTCTCTCTTACTATTTCCGTTTTCTGAACCCTGATTAAAACTTATAAATACTAAAACATCTCGTGTTTTTCTCAAAACTAATCTCACTCAGTAACACTGTTACACGGGCGGAGGCCACGGCACGGGGCGTTGTTTATAATTCTGAAGCAAATTTACATTCATTGCCTTTGCTCTACTCTTATCCACAATAATTGTATAATGTATATTTCCCCTCTTCTCTAACACTGAATAAAGACCTTCGTACTTATAAGGTAAAAATGGACTTTCTCTCGAGACTAGTACTAAAACTTTATCTCTTCCGCACAAACTTCTCTCTTTTGCTCTAAGATCATGTCTTCCTTCAGTTCCCCCTTGACTTCCGTTTGGGTTTTCTTTCGCTAAATGCCAAGCGCTTCCGTTCTCCTCCGCTAGCTGCCAAACATCTCTTAAATTTAAATTGTTTTTATAATACTCAAGATTAGTTATGCAATCATCTCTACCCTTACTTCTAGGCAAAGTTCCGAACATATTTATAAATATATTCTCAAAAGATTCGCCTACTGAAGGAATATTACACAACGGAACTCCGGTAATTACTTGATTTGATTTCCCGGCAATTTGATATTCATGACAGCTTAAAACATATCACTTTACATCAATTTTCATTTTAGGCCAAAAGTACGCCCTACTAATAGACCTGAAAGTTTTATTCACTCCTAAAGGTCCTTGCTCATCATGTGCTAACTTCAAAATTAATTCATGAAGCTTCCTAGAAACTACGAATTTTTCTGTGACTCCCCCTTTACTACCTGACTTAGGACGAACATGACACGAAACTTCGTCCTTTACACAAAAAGTTTCCTTACGCACATCATCGAGATCATCATCCAGCTCACATTAAAAAATTCGGGTTAGTGTCTCATCCTCTTTCTGCAAAACGTTAGAGCCTAGTTCATCACCGTAACTAGTACTAGATACAGGTACATTTACAACGTTACTCTCGACAGCCACGCCTTCCCCTTGGCTCTCACCGTCAACGATAGAGTTAGGTTTCTCAGCCACACTCATGCCAAGATCAACCTCGCTACCTCTATCACACTCGTTCGAATCCACGAACTTACTCACGTTCGAATACATGAACAAACTATGACCGTAGTCTACGTCTGTATCTAAACCCGACCTAGTTACTACCATTTCAGGCACTGGAATATTCCTCACAACAGGATTCACATTCTTGGATAAAGCTAAGTCATTACTGACAATAATGTCAACGCCTTCGACGGGCAAACTGTCCACAACTGCAAGTTTTACTTCTCCTGACACTACCTGACTTTCTAAATTCAACTTCAACAAAGGACAAAGAACACAAGTGTTAGGAATTCCACCTAACATGACTTTCTCTTCCATATTGATTTCTGCCCTGTTCGGCACACACTCTCTTTGAATCAGTGAGACAGCAGATCCTGTGTCTCGAAGCAAGACCACTTCTCTCGAATCTACTCCTCCAAGAGAGGAAACTACGCCTTCTGGCAGAAATTCGCCATAAACTTTCCTAGTTTCTCTCATCACATCATTCCTACTTGACGAAAGGTTAACTAGAGACACTGGTTACTTACCGTCCTTCCTTTCTACTGCACAATTCCTCGCTAAATGTCCTTTCGTATTACATCGGAAACAAGTTAATTCTGAGCCACTAGATGCCACCTTACTCTTACAAACCTTAGACGTATGACCAGGTATTCCGCATGTATAACAGAAATAGTCACTTCTACTCGCATTGCTATTACTAGGCCTGAAACCTTTACTGCTTTGTACTCTACCAGACGAAGGATCATTTCGTTTCTTACTAACACTCAAATTATGAGTTAGACTATGTTCGTCAGCTAGCCTAGTTGCTCCTGCAAAAGATACTTCTCGCCTATCCTCTATATAAAGCTTAATCTCAGGGGATACGTTATCTTTGAAGTTTTCTAACAACACTAAGTTCTTCAAACTATTAAAATCCTCAACCTTAGCAGTAGTTAACCAATAAAAAAACAGCCTATCTAACTTCTTACCGTATTCTGCATACGTAATATTTTCATCCTTTCTCAAATTTCTAGATTTCTTACGGTGCGCCTCCGGTACTAGCCTGTACGCGCTAAGAACAGTTTCTTTCACGATATCGAAATTATCACATTCCTCCTTAGACATGCAACTATACACAGTAAGGGCCCTACCACTCAAAACTGACTGCAAATATAAAGTCCACATTTATTTAGGAGAACCTACTCGTTCCATTAACTTCTCAAAACACATGAAATATGTCGTAACATCTTCCTCATCAAACTTTGGTACTAATTTCAGCACTGTACTCATACCTAACGTATCAGCCCGTTTTCGTTCTCGCCTGACCGACTGTTACGAGTACTTTCCCTTAACCGAGCAATTTCCAACTCATGCATACGTTCTTTCTCTCTCTCTTCTTGCTGCATTACCAACATTTCTCTCTCTTGCTGCATTTTCATTACTTCTCTCTCTTGCTGCATTTTCATTGCTTCTCTCTCTTGCTGCACTTCCCTCTCAGCTGCTCTCTCATCTCTCTCATACTTCTCTCTTTCTTTCTTTTCAACATACTCACGGAGATCATTCCCCTCTAGACCTGGTAGTTTACCTGACTCAATAAACTCTTTCAACATCTCACTCATTCTGATTCTTTCTATATTCTCCCTGTTTCAAACCGTTAAAGTGTTGATAGCCTAGGCAAGGTCGCCACAATGTTACGGTGTTGAAATATCCTGGCAAGGTCGCCACAATGTTACGGTGTCAAAATATCCTGGCAATGGTCGACACAACGTTACAGCCTCTGAGGGAGGTCCGCTTTAGGTTCGATATGAAATAAATAAAAAAAAAATTTCAACACCAACAGTTGAAACTGGTGATACGAATAAAGAAAGAAACACTAACACAACAAAGGTTTATTTACATAAAAAGATAGAATCTTACACTGCATGAACTGGGGGAACAGTGAGGCAATTCAAATACTTGCTAGTCAATTTGGCAATTCGAGGAGATGGCTTCTCAAAAGGAAAACGGTGAATGCAGACGTCCTCTTGACTCCGTATTGCAGAAAATAGTCTATTTGTAAGGCAGGAACTCACCAAAACCCCTAGCAGGACCTTTTCTTCTCTGAAGTCTGCTTGATGTCAAGATAACACAGACGTGCACTCCTGAAGACGACTAGACCAGTATCCAACCAACTCTCGAGCAACTTTTTTTCTGATCCTTTGTCGGTCCCTTTCTCTCTTATCTCTCACGGATAATCTCTGCTGCTGCTGATTTCTCACTGGTAATCTGATCTGTGGCTCTTACTGAGGATATCTCTCTGTGACTAAATGGTGTCTCTCTTCTACGATCTCTCTCTCTCTCCAACTTCGACCGTCGTATTTATATGACACTCTGGGGGCGGAGCCTACGGCGAGCGTCACAGACTCGCGAGATTTCCAGACTTCCTAGATGAATCTAGATGAGGTGTTGCATCAGAGATCACAGCGTTTCTCCCGACACATTGGCGCGTGTTGAGCTCCACAACACGCCCGACGATTCCAGAACAGCCGCGTGAGCAGGCGCCTTCAACACGGGCGCGAAAGCCTCCTTACTGCCGAACTTCTCGAAAATGCGTTCACCTTTCCTTTAACTTCCTTTGCTATGAAGCAATTACCATCACAATACTCATCTATAAAAACAAGATGCATGGTAACATAAGTACCAGTTCCAATACCAAGAACAGCAGTGTTGTCAGTCGCACCTCCAAAAGTAAGATCAGAACAAAAGTCGATGGGCATTGCAGAACGCATGGATTTTTGCTTGCAAGAGAACCTACAGGAAAGACACCAGCTGCCTTCCAGGGCTCAAACCTCCACTTCCTCTCCTTAGATATGTTACTCTCTCTGACTAATCCCCATCAATCACTGCCTTCGTCAGTTGCCAATGATCTGCACCTAAATCCTAAGCCATACGGTTAGAGTGAAATCGTTGAGTCGCCAGTCACTTCCAGAAAACTGGAAAACATTCAGAAAAACCACAATAAAATAAAAGAATTACGGAATTAGGACTTGCTCAAGTAGAATCATCCTCTATTTAAAGTTTCGTGTGTTTAGCTAAACGATCACCGACCTCTAACACAAATTTTTTATTTTTTGTATTACTTTCTTCTTAATTTTCCTTATAATAATAACCCAAAACTGTCTATGACCGATACTACCATTTAGCTCGATCAACTGAAATATTAGGAGAATTTCCCTGTCAATATTCTTCTTCTCTTGCAGTTTTTCCCCCTTTTCTTAATTTTCGGCCCTTCCATTTTTTTTCTGAAAGGAACTAAATTGCTATCCATCAGTTTTTATGCTTAACTCTGAGCTCTAATGAACATTTACATAAAAATGCTTTCGTATCTTCATGTAATAAATATCAATTCATGCCCCTACATTTATTTGCCAGGACTTTTCTCTCAAAAAATTTTCCGCTTCCTGCCTGTCCTGTCAGGTTATACCAGGACTTTTCTAAAAACCTTTTATTTTCACTTCTACTTTTATTGGCAGTTACCGTAAGCTTCAAAGGGGTTTCAGTCCGACCTGTCCTTTCTTCTTTTATTTCTGCTTCTTCTTTTCATGATCAAGTCACGTTTTTAACTTCACAGGGCTACTCTTGAAAAAAAAAAAAGTACATTTATCAATGCAAATCTGAAATAGCGAGATCCGTTGTCTGTTTGTTTTTACGTTGCATGGAACCAAGGGTTATTCAGCAACGGGACCAACGCCTTTACGTGACTTCCGAACCACGTCGAGAGTGAACTTCTATCACCAGAAATATACATCTCTCACACCTCAATGGAATGCCCGAGAATCGAACTCGCGGCCAACGAGGTGGCAGGCCAAGAGCATACCGATCACGCCACTGAGGTGCTGAGATTCGTTGTCAACGTTCACTATGTAACTGCATTTAGTTATCTGCTAATGTTTGTATTCCGAAACCTAATAAACTTTCTGCGGCAGAATGTCTTCCCGTGACCTTCGGGCGTCCGATATACCAACTACCTGCTGAGGAATCAAAACAGAATTACATGCATTCAGACGACTATACAAACCGGACATTGTTGAAACAGCTATTTCGTCCAATAACACTGCCCTTAAACAGGGACACCTTCCAATATAGTTGCGATAACATAGCTCAGTAACGGGAGTAAAATTATAATAACTGTATTTAAATTTATCTAGATAACGAAAATGCGTATAAAGAGATTATTGTTCATACCAGCCCGAGTATTCCTTTTATACATAACTGTATTTAAGTGGCAGTGCGTTACCGATTCTTTCACTCCCTTCTCGTGGTTATATCTTGATACTATAATTTCCTTTTCCTTTATATCTTTGTAATTCCTGAGGAAAACTACCCAATTCGAGACAATTTTTCAAATTGCATATTCATGCAACGCATAAACAAATAATAAATTACTCTGATAAAAGCAAAATTAGGAAATTGCTCAATGTTTACCCGATAAAAGGCATAAATACGAAAGTCGAAAATGTAATTAGAGGAGATATTCAGAATATTTACATATTTTTATCTCAGAAAACTAGATAAGTAACTTAGGAAAATTCCAGATTCCTCCAAACTTTGTTTAAGAAAGGAATTTAAAAAAAAAAAATAACCTTCAATTTATATCCGTAATTTAGTCCCATTTTCATCCATCTAGTAATTAACTTGAAATTAGCATAAATTTGTTGGGTAATAAATCTTTAATTGGACGTAAATTCTATCTTGTTAACTGTAATTACATTTGATGAGGAAGGTCAGCATCGGTAATTATCCAAGATATTATGTTCTAATTGAAATGATGAGACTCTATAACAGACGATATCATAGACTTTTACAACAATGCCACTCAGTTTCAATAATCATGCTGGGAAAACAAATGAAAATAAGATATAGTGTCTAATTTGGGTAATTATTCCTCCACAACGCCTTTTGACACGACAAGGAAAGGTATATGGAATTATATGTATCATATTAATGAATCAACTTCCTTAATATTTGAAATCAGCATTTTATTCATCGTAATATATGCAGTTTCCTTGTCTGCCCTTTTCAAAAGTGATGACACTGCTGTCTGGATCATATTCAACAATATTTGTTTGTTTGTATGGTGTTTTTACGTTGCATGGAACCAGTGGTTATTCACCAACGGAACCAACGGCTTTACGTGACTTTTCATCATTGTTTGACGACGCAAAACCGTAAAGCAGTTAGGCACTAAAAATTATCATCTATTTCCAGCTGTGACAGCCACACTATTAATAAACACTTCTTTGTAAATCACATATCATGGCCTAATTCATTTATGGTGACTCAAGCTTCAAGGATATTCTGTTTCTTTAATAGGAATCCTCTTAATTGGAAAGCGAAAGGTAAACTTCAGAATTTAGATCATTATCTAAATCTATCTTTAAATAAAATCAAAACTACAGAGGCTAGAGGGTTGCAATTTGGTATGTTTGATGATTGGAGAGTGGATGATCAACATACCAATTTGCAGCCTTCTAGCCTCAGTAGTTTTTAAGATCTGAGGGCGGACAGAAAAAGGTGCCGATAGTAAAAGGTGCGGACAGGAAAAAGTGCGGACGGACAGACGAAAGCCGGCCCAATAGGTTCCTTTTCAGAAATCTAAAAGTAAACAAAACAACCTGGTTTTATTTATATTAACTGACGTAAACAGTTAGTATAACTAATTCTGACTCTTCATTGTAATAATGCTAACGTCAACAAAAATATCACAAGTGAAATGAAACAGAGCTGTCTCTTATACGGAGGAGACCTCAAACATATACTTCACTCAGTTCCAGCAATCACAGAATGAAGGGTGAATTTTATATTCCCCTCGTTGTTGATATTTCCTACCGTCAGATGTTACGTTTCTCTCTGAATATGCCATGCCAAGAGGGACGGGGTATTTCTTCTCTCGCATGTCAGCAATAGCCATTCTTTTCTCTTTTATTATTTAGTTCTTCTGGGATTCAGAGGGCGATGTTTCTTATCTCTTTGAATCTGTCATAGCAAGAGGGACGGAGAGCTACTCTCGCGTCAGAAATAGTCTCTTATCTTTTTATTATTTATTTGCTCAGGGATTCAAAGGGTGGAGACGATCCCCTCGACACCTACTTGTTACATTCTTGAAAAGTTGGAGAGCCACAGCAACTCGTTGAATGGAAGTCACCGCGGTAATGTATATGATAAAGAAATATTTCATCAAGATAATTTCAGTATTAAACGAGCGTGTAAACACAACAGGTTTGCCGTAAGTGGAAGAGTTACTCAATACTGTCATGGAATATGATTATGAAAAGTATGAAGAGAGACTATGAAAAAAAAATTTCAGTTATGTGTGTGTTCATTTTCATTGTCATTCATAATTAAGCGTTTTATAACCATCGTAGAGTGCCCAAAAAGCATTTAATTTTGGCACAATTCTGAGCATATATATATATATATATATATATATATATTATATATATATATTTTCTATATATATATATATATGTGTGTGTGTGTGTGTGTGTGTCTTTGTGTGTTTGTGTGTGTAACTGAATCACGAAAGTTTGGAACGTGACAAATGCATAAATAAAGGTATAAGCCACGAGGGAAAGTGAAACATTGAAGTAGCTGCTAGGTCTTTCGACTCACCGTCCTTTACTTAGCAGACTGAGTCAGTCTGTTAAGTAAAGGAGTTTGAGTCGAAAGATCTTGCAATTACTCCGATGTTTTCACTTTCATTCGTGGTTTATACCTTTCTTTATATATATATATATATATATATATATATATATATATATATATATATATATATTATATATAGATACTATATATATATGAGAGAGAGAGAGAGAGAGAGAGAGAGAGAGAGATAGAGAGAGAGAGAGAGAGAGAGGAGAGAGAGAGAGAGAGGTTATTTTCCTAAGGGCCTCGCAGGAATTACGAGACATTATTGCTTGATTGTCACGTATGCCTAATAAGGGTTTACTAAACCCTTGATAATAATTAAAATTCCACTCTTAAGACTGCTATTCGTTTCAATCATGACTGGGAGTGATAAGAAATGAGCATAACTACCTTTGGCCAAACTGAAATTCTCTGAAAAAGTAATATGAGGGAGACATACCCCACACAATAAATCTCTAGCGAAGTCCGTAACTGTTCTTTCGCAAACGAGCAATTTGCATTAATTACCCAAAGCCAGTGAATTGATTCAGTAAAATTCCAAATGCAAAGAGACGACTTAAAGCGATATCATCTAGCTGGTTAAATCCCTCGTGGAATGAAACGCCATTCAACTCTCCCTCCTCTCTCTCTCTCTCTCGTCCTCTCGTCTCTCTCTCTCTCTCAAAAAACTCACTCTCTCTCTATCTCTCTCTCTCTCGTGGTGTAAGGAATGAAGAAAAGAATGCAATATTACGTCTTTTTATCTCACATTGTTTTTTAAAGAATTTGGGTTGGACAGGCAAAATTATACATGTTAATTAAAATAATTCAATGCCTCATATGTTTGATGCTGAGGTTCTTTGAAAAGTATGCGCTATGCTTTACTTAAGTTTCGAAGTGGTCCACTTAACTTTTCGGGGAATCACTTTATAATTTTCCAACCGTACTTATGTGTTTTAGTGAATTATTTCAGCTCGGTTCATAAACATTTACTTTTCGTACCATGGATGAGAAGTCGGTCATTCAATACTATTTCTGAACTTTTTCTCCTCCTAAACTCATGGGTATTTGATCTGGTGGTATAGCTGTTGTATTCGTTAATAATATTTTTTTTCGGCGTTAGTAATAACACCATTTTTACGTCGTTTTGCTCTCTCTCTCTCTCTCTCTCTCTCTCTCTCTCTCTCTCTCTCTCTCTCTCTCTCGTTGATAGTTGAAAATCGTAATGACTTCATTTGGAGTAGCTGTTGTATTCGTTAATAATGTTTTATGTTTTTGCGTTAGTAATGCCACCGTTTATAAGCCGTATACTCTCTCTCTCTCTCTCTCTCTCTCTCTCTCTCTCTCTCTCTCTCTCTCTCTTGTTGATAGTCGAAATTCGTTATGACTAATGACTTCTTCTGGAATAGCTGTTGCATTCGTTAATTATATTTTATTTCGGCGTTAGTAATGATCCCATTTTTATTAAGTCGTTTCTTGTTCTCTCCTCTCCTCTCTCTCCCCTCTTCTCTCTCTACATATATATATTATATAATTATATATATATAATATTATTATAATATAATATATATATATATATATATAATTTTCTCTCATTCTCCCTCGTCTCTCTCTCTCTCTCTCTCTCTCCACTATCATATATATATATATAAATATATATATATATATATATATATATATATATATATAGTATATATATATATACATATTCTCGTCTCTCTCTCTCTCTCTCCTCTCTTCTCTCATCGTTCTCTCTCTCTCTCTCTCTCTCCCTCTCTCTCTCTCGTTGATGGTTTAAAATCTTAATGACTCCATCTGAAATTTCACCCGGGCAATATATCACCATTATGAAAGTGTGACACTCATAATCTTCATCCGGCCTAATGTAATGACATCGTTAATTGTGAG
Organism: Macrobrachium nipponense; assembly: GCF_015104395.2. Classification (NCBI taxonomy): domain Eukaryota; kingdom Metazoa; phylum Arthropoda; class Malacostraca; order Decapoda; family Palaemonidae; genus Macrobrachium; species Macrobrachium nipponense. The sequence continues at coordinate 101,261,268 of NC_061110.1, forward strand.
AAACAAAGCGGCTTATGACAGTGGAAAGGGACAGATGGCTGCTATAGTCACTAAATTTACTCGTGCAAATAACTGTGAATCATTCAAGAGAGTTCAGTGCTTTCAAAAAAAAATCAAAAAAAATGGGAAGTACTGTATTCCTATTTTCAGTGAAAATCCCACCCAATGAACTGTAATTACGTGACTGCTTGAAAGATATTAAACCGTACATATTCTAACAAGACTGATCAAATTGTGACTAGAGAGATCGCTTAAATTGTTACTCAAATAGCGAGGATTCTTGTGTCATTTCATTACGGACAAGTTGAAATTTGAAGTAACCTTAGCCAGAGAGAGAGAGAGAGAGAGAGAGAGAGAGAGAGAGAGAGATGAACCTTAATATTTGGATTTACCATGGATAGATACATTGAAATTTGAAGTACCTTAGATGAGAGAGAGAGAGAGAGAGAGAGAGAGAGAGAGAGAGAGACGTGAGCCTTAATATTAGGAACACCTATATGGGGAGTCTCCCAGTTAGAGGCTAAGTTTTAGATTAATTACAATATTTGTCCCAAAACTGTACTAAAAAACTAGCTGATGAAGGCTATACAATATGACTGAAAGGAAATTACGCTGAAATCTGTACCGGTATATATTAATTCACGGGAGTATCTAGAACTGAGGATTTCCCAGTAGACGTTACGGTAACTAATAACGGAGTAAACATTTTTTGGGAAAATTAATTAGCTTTGTGGTAGCATTGTAACTTAAAAAGCTGTTACTACAATATATATATATATATATATATATATATAATATATATATATTATATATATATATATATACCACACATATGTATAATATATATATATATATATATATATATATATATATATATATATATATGTTTGTATATCTATATATATTATTTCTGAAAAGTGTAATAACAATTATTAGCGGGAAGCTGTGGCAATACTGCACAGTAACTGCAAAATTGCATTAGAACCTCTTCAAACTTATTAAGCTGATCTGCATCTATGACGACGCCTAAAAAGATCCACATCAACCGTGCATCTGATGTTTAGGCCCGTCCCTTACGACGCTCCTGATTGGCTGTTGATATGCCAATCACAAGGCTGGAAACTCCCAGTCTCTCGAGAGAGTTCACTTAGGCAGGATGTATGTTCCACTTATCCTGAGGGATACGTCTTTCAAAAGTATCCCTCAGGAGAGGTGGAACATACCTCCTACCTTTGTGAACTCTCGAGAGAGACTGAGTGTCCAGCCCTGTGACTGGCTTATCAACAGCCAATCAGGAGCGTCGTAAGGGACGGGCTTAGACATCAAATGCACGGGTGATGTGAATCTACTGTAGGCAGCCTGACATGGAACTCCACAAGATTATCTCTTTTTACCAGAGAGAGAGAGAGAGAGAGAGACGGAGGAAGTTGCAAAGCCAATTGCTACACGGCTCGATAAACCTTCTGAAACTAATTTGGCTTTAAACGCTGTCTCCCTACATATAATGACAGTGAGCTATTTTTTCGCCATGTGTTTTCGAGTTCACTGACGTTGATTTGCCTGAATGGTTAATGTTATGGCAAACATTTATGACAGCATCGGTCATGTGGAAAAAAAATTATAATAATACAAATGGGATATCATAACTTCCTGAATTAGGGAAGGTCTGCCTATTAAAAATGTAATGCCACAGTCCAAGTTATATATATATAGATATATGTATTTATGTATATTATATATATATATATATATATATATATGTGGTGTGTGTGTGTGTGTGTGTGCGTGTGTATGTATACATATGTATACACATACATACATACATACCTACCATAAACATATATATATTATAATAATATATAGTTGTGTGTGTGGTGTGTGTGTGTGTGGTGTGCTTGTGTGCGTGCGTGTGTATGTATACACATGTAAAACATACATACATACATACATCATATATATATCTATATTATATATATATATATATATATATATCTATATATATATATTTTATATCTATATATCTCTATATATATATCTATATATATATATATATATATATATATTATATATATATCTATATTATGTATCTATATATATATAGTATATATATATATATATATATATATATATATACATATTATAATATATATATATATATATATATATAATTATATAATATATATATATATATATATGTTTGTGTGTGTGTGTGTGTGTGTGTGTGTGTTTGTGTCCGTGCTTGTGTATGTATACATATGTATATACATGCACACATACATACATACATATATATACATATATATAATATATACACACACATATTATATATATATTATATATATATATATATATAGATACTTATACCTGTATATATACATACATATCTTAAAGGCACCAGTAACAGTCTATAATATTAAATAGTCGGGTTGATAACCTTAGCTCTTGCCGGTTAGAGACAGATACAAAACGCTGGATTCCTCGAAGATGCTGAAATGAAAAAACAAACAGGAAACTTGCCGGCGCACAATTGGGGTCAGTGACGCATCCCGAAGATCACGAGTTTCATATATGTAGCATGCATGGATCTTGTGTGCCAATTGGTGACTGTGTGTGTTCGTAATGAACAGAAAATGACATATAATCTAGGGGGCAAGTTGCCAGGGGGGATTCACTGAATTTGATTGATAGAGTGTGGAACACGCCACAGAAGAGGTGCTAGAAGAGATGGTGCAGATCCGTCGGACAAGGTACCGTAGAGGAAAAACTTTGAAAAAGTTAACATTTGAAGTGACAATTACTTGAGTTCTAGAGAAAGGGAAGTGAGGTGTGGCACACATTCTTTATTGACGAACTTTAATGTTTTATGGTGTCATAATTATGGTCTCTTTATTTCAGATGGATTCGAAGTCACCTTATCGGTTTTCTCTAGACTAATTTTGACTATTAATAAACTATGAATGTTTGGACACTTAGGGGAAAAGGGGGTACTTACTTAAATATGATTTTGAGAGGAATATGAGAGTTTAACGTTTCTTTTTGGGTCAGGCTTAATTAAGTTTATTCCATTTTCATGTTAGCTAATTTTGGAAAATAAAAAGTATATTTTTGTAACAACAAAGAGTTTACATTAGCCTAGTTTGAAACTGATTTTCAGCCAACTCCAGAAATGGCATTCAACAGAAAAAAGTGAGGCTACGTTACCTGTTAGATGTTTTGTTTTCATTTGTTTAAACGAGTGTCATTTAACCTCGTTAAAGATTTTTCTTCTTTAGACATACATACATACATGTGTCTATTTGTGCAAGTGTAAAATATGTTTGTGTATGGGAATATGGAAGCAAATGACGAACCTTGAAATAACACGAAAAACGAAAAGCGTTATTATTTGTAATAACTCATAACGTTCCCAAACAATTGTGGTTTTGACGGTAATCCAGGGCCTATTCCGCAGGATGAAATGTCTATACTGCAGGCAATTGGGCATATTTGGTCTATTAGGCTAAGCTCGGGGATAAGGACCGTAAATCTTCGCTATAAAAAAAAATGAAAAATAAATAAATCTTCGTTAAAAAAGAAAAAATTAAATCAGCAAAAATACTGAAACTCCTGTCTGACTTTCATAAACACTGAGTGTTCCTGGTTGCCCGAGATGTAACAGAGTATTGGAACCTTTCCAAGAAAAAAGCGGGACGCCATATCTTAAAAACTAACCATAGAGCTTTCTTGAAGATAATCTCATTATGTTTCCCGCACCCATAATATATGAAAACTGATAGCTAACCTAATCCAACATAGAGGCATAGCAAACAAACAAAAAATCCAGAGCTGATGCAATACTATAGTAGAATCACATTCAACCGTGCATCTTACGTCTAGGCCAGTCCCTTACGACGCTCCTGATTGTCTGTTGATAAGCTAATCACAGGGCTGGAAACTCTCAGTCTCTCTCGAGAGTTCACATACGCAGGATGTATGTTCCACCTTTCCTGAGGGCAGTGTTGCCAAAGCGCGGAGAAACGACCAAAAGTGCGGAGAAGATTCGAGGAGGAGTCATTGAAGGCAGAGCTGAGGTCTGCACTCCTCACGTATGCGGCGCTGTAGGTTCGCATATATATATATATATATATATATATATATATATATATATATATATATATATATATATATATATAATATACATATATATATAATATATATATATATATATATATATATATTGTATTTATATATATATATATATATATATATATATATATATATATATATATATATATATATATATATATATATATATATATATCTATATATATATATATATATATATATATATATATAGATATATATATATATATATATATATATATATATATATATATATATATATACTTTTAAAACTTTTTTCCATTAATAAAAAATTATTGAAATTATATAATATTTGAAAAAATTACCCATTTTCACTAGTCTCGAGTGTTCGCGCGCCAATATCAGTTAAGAATCGATTTTGACAACAGCAGATGACGTAACCCAAACGTGATGTCTTACAATGGCATTCATTCTTTAGGTCCAGCAATCTTCAATTTGCCTTTGTAAATATATATATATATAGGCGGTTAGTAGAATTTGGTTAATTTGTGAATAATCTTAGAGTAAAGACTGACTTACATTATTGTAAACTTTGTCATGTTTAATGAGTTTTTATTTATTTATTTTTTTTTTTAGAAAACAACTGCAAATATGTGTTAGGCAATTGCATTAGTTGAGTGATTCAACTGATTATAACCGAATAAGTTTCGATATAAGTATGCTCCAATTGGCCGTTCATTGTGTCAAATCTGCATTCTGTATCATGATACTTTTGTAATACTCATGAACCCCTTTTGTCTTCATTGTCAAACTTGCATGTACAGTATGATGATAATTTTGTACTCATGAAACCTTTTGTCACTATACTCTGTTTTTTTTTCCATCTGTCCACCAGACTGTGGTGTTTGCGTATGGTAACACTGCGTCCCGGGCATTCAGCTTACATTCAACATTTATAATAATATCCTATTTCGCATATTAACGGTGTAATTCGCATACAAGTAAAATTATTAAAACACTTTTCAGCTGCAAATGTACACCCAGATATCCTTTTATTTACCTTAAACTTACACAGTGTAACTATCTAAAGACTGGGACGCAGTGTTACCATGCGGAAACACCACAGGCGGGTGGACAGATGAAAAAAAAAAACAGAGTATAGTTGGTAGTACCATGTTCAGGAGCCAAAAACACGATCATTGATATTTTTCTTCTCCATTTTTCTGTCTGTTATGATACACAAGCAGAATACTTGCAATTTATTGGGAATGTTTAACAAAAAGCAAAACGTAAAATGTAAGCTTAAAATAAAGAGTTGAAAATCGCCAAAATTGAAGCGCCAGTACAGCCAGCATGAAAGCGTCTCTGCGTGAACGTTGGATGACGCATAAAAGCGTCTCAGCCTGCATGTTGGATGACGCATAAAAGTGTCTATGCCTGCATGTTGGATGACGCATAAAAGTGTCTCTGCCTGCATGTTGATGACGCATAAAAGTGTCTCTGCGTGCATGTTCGATGACGCATAAAAGTGTCACAAGTGACTGAAAGGATTAATTAATGCTGCTTCATCCGGATCACTGTAATTTCTGTGAATTTCTTTTTTTTTTTTTTTTTTTTTTTGTCCATAGTTTCATCGCCCTGAATATCCTAAATATGATGACTGTCGTCTGCATGTCTAATTCATTATGTTATTATTCTATCATCCCATTGTAATTTTATCATTCATTGCTGAATGCTCTATCACAGTCCTCTGATTCGACTGGGTGGTATTTATAGTGTGGGGTTCCGGGTTGCATCACTTTTCTTACTTGTATGTGCGCCGTTTTCTAGGATCACACTCTTCTGCATGGGTCCTGGAACTACTTCAGCCTCTAGTTTTTCCAGATTCCTTTTCAGGGATCTTGGGATCGTGCCTAGTGCTCCTATGATTATGGGTACAATTTCCACTGTCATATCCCATATCCTTCTTATTTCCATTTTCAGGTCTTGATACTTATCCATTTTTTCCCTTTCTTTCTCTTCAACTCTGGTGTCCAATGGTATTGCGACATCAATGAGTGATACTTTCTTCTTGATTTTGTCAATCAACGTCACGTCTGGTCTATTTGCACGTATCACCCTATCTGTTCTGATACCATAGTCCCAGAGGATCTTTGCCTGATCGTTTTCTATAACTCCTTCAGGTTGGTGTTCTTACCACTTATTACTGCAAGGTAGCTGGTGTTTCTTGCACAGGCTCCAGTGGAGGACTTTTGCTACTGAATCATGCCTCTTTTTGTACTGGTTCTGTGCAAGTGCCGGACATTCGCTTACTATGTGGTTTATGATTTCATTTTTCGTATTGCACTTCCTACATATGGGAGAGATGTTATTTCCATCTATTGTTCTTTGGACATATCTGATTCTTAGGGCCTGATCTTGTGCCGCTGTTATCATTCCTTCAGTTTCCTTCTTGAGCCCTCCCCTCATTAGCCATTGCCACGTGTCATCGCTGGCTATTTTTTTAGTCTGTCTCATGTATTGCCCGTGCATTGGTTTGTTATGCCATTCCACTGTTCTGCTTGTCTTTCTCCTGTTTCTGTATATTTCTGGGTCTTCGTCTAATTTTATCAGTCCTTCTTCCCATGCACTCTTGAGCCACTCGTCTTCACTGGTCTTCAAATATTGCCCCAGTTCTCTGTTCTCGATGTTGACACAGTCCTCTATGCTTAGTAGTCCCCTCCCTCCTTCCTTTCGTGTTATGTATAGTCTGTCCGTATTTGCTCTTGGGTGTAGTGTAGTGTATTGTTATGTTTCCTGGTTTTCTGGTTTATGCTGGGAAGTTCTGCCTTCGTCCATTCCACTACTCCTGCGCTGTATCTGATTACTGGCACTGCCCATGTGTTTATGGCTTTTATCATATTTCCAGCGTTGAGTTTTGACTTGGGTATCGCCTTGACTCTCTTCATATATTCTTTCCTGATCGTGTCTTTCATCTCTTGATGTTTTATATCCCCTCCTTCCATTATTCCCAGGTATTTGTATCCCGTCCCATCTATGTGTTTGATGTTGTTCCCATCTGGTAGCTTTATCCCTTCAGTCATTGCTGAATAAGTATTATTATTATTATTATTATTATTATTATTATTATTATTATTATTATTATTATTATTATTATTATTATTATTATTATTATCAGTGTCGTAGCTGTTCCCAAAGTTTTTCTTAATATATTATTTCGATACACTGTAATTACAGATTGTACATCGGCGAAGACATATTCCCAAAGAGGGCAGGACAAGACCTTTGACATTTCATCGTAAATATTCGATTGGTTCTATTATATTTTTTCGGGTTTCAGAATGAGGAACCAAAATCATTTGGAATTTTATGTTGAAACTTTTGAATCGTTCGAATGGTAATCGCACAATCTTGAAACATTTTTAACCTTCATGCTTCCTTATTTGTTTTTTCTCTCTCTTAAAAGATTAAAGATTGTTGTTTTTCTCTCCTAGTTGAAAATGGATATATGGTATGAGAATATTATATGAATAATTCTACATATACTATGCACCGGAAGACATTAGATGGAAAGATGAAATAATAGATAGTGTCATATTGATAATGTCCTGAAACATACTCCTAGTGGTGCGCCAAACTGACTAATTTGTCTGGAATATTCCTGGGGACCTGGCAAATATCTGAAGGCCATGGAATGCGGTATTCAGCTCTTACGAATACACATAGCTGTTTGGTTCTTCTTCAGACTACTCTTGATGCAACCAAACCTTCAAAATATATATACCCCAAAACGCCTCTGAAACTTTAGAGGAGAGTAGCCACATGGCAATAGATACCAACGGACTTCCAACTCAGTTTGATACATCTTACCTCAGCCTAAGGAATGACAAACCCCCAGGAGACCATTTTATTGGCTAGTTGGCTTAGAGATGCATGTGCAGACATCAACTGAAATTGACTGAGAGATAAATCAGAGCTGACAAACTGATTTGGTTGCTTGGCTCTAGGTCAGACCACCTTCTGATGAAGCCAGACTTTGAACATACGTATATGGCCCCAAATCTCCAAGAAAACGTCAGAGAAGAGTAGTTGGTAACAGAGGACTTCCAATTCAGTTTACTATATTTTACCTACCAGTAAGTAGTAACAGAACCTCAGGAAAGTATTCTATTGGTAAGTTGGCTTACACTAGCAGGGTCACAGACGTCAATTGAAACTGACAGTGAGATAAATCAGAACTGCTAAATTGATTTCGATGTTTGCTTCTTCTCCAGACCACCTCTTGATGCAGCCAACTCTAGAATAGACATATCCCAAAACTCAATTGAAACATAAGAGGACGGGTAACGGGAAGCAAATGGGTACTTATAGTAGATTCACATAAGCCGTGCATTTGATGTCTAGGCCAGTCCCTTAGGACGCTCCTGATTGGCTGCTGATAAGCCAATCACGGGGCTGGAAACTCTCAGTCTCTCTCGAGAGAGTTCACATGGGTAGGATGTGTGCTCCACCTCTCCTGAAGGATACGTCTTTCAAAAGTATCCCTCTGGAGAGTTGAAACATACATCCTGCCAATGCGAACTCTCGAGAGAGACTGAGAGTTTCCAGCCCTGTGATTGGCTTATCAACACCCAATCAGGAGCGTCGTAAGGGACTGGCCTAGACGTCAAATGAACGGTTGATGTGAATCTACTATAGCCACCGTCTGAGTCTAACAGAACATCCTGAGACAATCTAATTGATTAGTTGGCATATATTTGAAATCTCGATCATTGAAAATGAGTGAGTTATACTTTGTTTTTTTTCGTGGCTTTTAGTGTTCTTTTAAATTTAGCCACAACTTAGCTTAAAGGATTGGATGTTGAAGAAGCTCCCACTGGGGAAGGTTGGATTCTCTCCAGTATTTGTCAGTCGCTAATTAAATTGCTCACTTGAATTACACTAGATCTGGCTAGTACCAGTTGAAAGCAATACCTACATACAGACATACATACGTACACACACACATTATATATATATATATATATATATATATATATATATGATATATATATATTATATATATATATGTGTGTGTGTCTTATCGTTTCACCGTGATTCATATAAACGCATTAAGCTTCAAATGTCCTTTAATATCTAATTCGCTCAGCCTCGGAATTAATATATTAAGTATATGAAAATATATCAATTCCGAGGCAGGGCGAATTACATCCCATATTAAAGGACATTTGTAGCTTAATGCGTATATGTTGTGTATATATATATATATATATATATATATTATATTATATATTTATATTATATATATATATATATATATATATGCAAATAAGGTATGAGAAACTGAATATAATGAGAGAGAGAGAGAGAGAGAGAGAGAGAGAGAGATAATATCCCTCAGAGATTCAAATTTAGGCCGAACCGTCTCTTGGGTACGCGGGCACGGCCGAAATGACGCCAGACATTCGTCTTCTGGTCGTTGATATTCTCAGCTATTACCGAAAGAAAGGACGTGGAAGGAATAAGGTGAAGAGAAAAGATTGTGGAGATTCATGGTTCATACAAAGAAAGTGTAATTGATAAACCAGCTTATCTCCTGGGGAGGGCGGGGTAGGGTGGTGGTGGTGGAGGAGAGATGGGTACGTAGGGGGAGGGGGGTTGGAGATCTCACTATCTTCCGAAAATAGCCATTGTATTTAAGTCTTCTTAACTTGACTTCGCTTATCATTAACTTATTATTCAACTTCAATGGTCAATCTATGTTTAGATATTACGATTAAAAATCATTTATTTGATTACTGTTAATATGTCATATTGTGCAGTAAGAGCTTATATAATAAATATAATTTTGGTTGTAACTTGGTTATTTACGAAAGAAAAGTTATTATATATAAGTTTCCATTTTTTTATTTTGATCAGAAGGTAATGTAGGCGATCCTAGCTAGAGTTACCGCAGTTCGTTTACTTATCGTATTTCAGTTCAATCATTTACAATAGGTGTTTATTTCCCATAGTAATTTGTAAAATGTAAATATCATTTCCATGTATAATATATATATATATATATATATATATATATATATATATATATATATATATATATATATATGATGTATATATATGCACCTGCCTTTTCAGCCAATTTGCTTCTGAGATTATTCTGATAGGCTTGAATGGTTTACTTACCGGGGCAGATGACCACAATGGCGCTGTCTGAAATGATTGATGTCCAGAGAGAGAGAGAGAGAGAGAGAGAGAGAGAGAGAGAGAGTGAAAATTCCATTGAAGAAATCACTCTCATGGTTGTATATTTGTAGAGACAATATCGTAGAATATTAATGTAACCGTTTCCTACATCTTTTCAAAGTTCTATCTGTCCCCCACTAAAAAAAGACGCTGAATATTCATTTTACCTTCATCATTATCAATCATTGTCCCTCTATGATCGTCTCTGTTGCCAGCTTCGTCATTTACCTACACGTTTAATCATGTTGATTGTGGAAAGTCAGAAATTCTCTGCTTAAGATTCCATAGTCTGTCATTAAGCATACACACGAGTTAGTCATTTATCTCTTTATATTATATTTCAAAGGACGTAGGACTTTTTGACCTTCTGATGACTCTGGTGTTGCAAGGATTCACTTTTTTTTCTTTTTCACGGAGCAGGCAACAAAAAATATTACTATAAGAAAAAATAACTCATAGTAGCATGGGTTTTAAAATGGGGAAACACATAAACAGTAATGTATATGTGTTCGATTCTCCTTTTCAATCCCCGAAAGCTGTCTGTGTAGATTAATCTTTAAATGTAATAGCAATTTACCAATCCCTAAAAAAGGCATATTCTCTGCTGTTCATATAAGCGAGGTAACTAAGTCTACGGGCATAACCAGCTCCGTTTCAGGAAATCCCTTCTTATAGCCATCCCCTTCGGAGGGGGAGGGGAGTCGGATGAAACCACATTATAAACCATCTTAGGGGTCCCCACTATAACCCTGCCAGGTTTCATGCCCAGCGGACCAGACTTTTGGCCGTGATTGAATAACTGACGGACGGACAGACATAACGCCCATTATAGTAAGATATGTATATATACAAAATTGTGGATTGGTTTTTCCACGGTATTATTATTATTTCATTAGATGAAACCTATTCTCATGGAACAACCACGCCATAGGGGCCAGGGACTTGAAATTCAAGCTTCCAAAGAATGTCGGTTTCAACCTCCCACTGCAGACCCTTTGTTGCAGCAGTAACTGATCATGACAGATCCAGCGATTTTTAATCGCCCTGGGGAGAGCCCGAACCCGCGACACTAACCACTATACCAGCGGGCCAGCTATATGACTAGATAGTCATTTCTCAGAAACAGCTGCATGAAAAATGGATGCAAATAAAATCTAGGCGGAATGACTGATAAGAGAAGATGCCAAAGACTTCCAGTATTATTTCTATTCCAATGATTTCCAACTGAATAACATTCTATCAATAATTTAACAATGGAGAATATGGAATCTGCTGAATTTTATAGGCCTGTAATGTTGTTAATGATGTTACGGTCATAAGAAAATTATTACAGGTACGATATCATGAAATATTCACATTTCAAAATAACCTTCTACATGAAAATAACAGCTTGCATGGTACCACGCACAACATTATTATTGGTTTATACTTCACTTGCATAATTTTCCTTAAAAAACGAAGCTTATGCTAGTCAGAGAAACAGACTTGACTTGAGATTCTGAAATGTTGGCTGAAGAAAAAAAAAAAAATGTTTCTTCGGTGCAATCGAATTTTCTGTACAGCGTTTAATGCTGTATGAAACTCTCAGCCATGGACAGACGTAGGCCGGTGTTGTAGGAGCCAGACGAACGATCATGACTAACTTGACCCTTAAATAAAATAAAAACTACTGAGACTAGAAGGATGCATATTAGCAATTTTGGTGATTGAAGAGTGGATGATCAACATACCAATTTGCAGCCCTCTAGCCTCAGTGGCTTTCAAGTTCTGCGGCCGAAGAGAAAAAGTACGGACGGACAGACAAATAGCCATCTCAGTAGTTTTCTTTTACAGAAAATTTAAAAAAAAACTATTAATTAACCCATCCAATATGGTAAGTTCAAATAGATTCCTCAGAGAGAATGTGCAAGTACAAATAACTAATAGGTACATAGGCACTTATGATAATTTTTTGCTATTGATTCCGTTAACTAGTTAGATATTCCGGCAAAAAAGTTATTTTCTTTAACATTTGTTAGACTTTTTTTATCTGTCAAAAACGCTTGCTAGTACTGTTATTACTTCCTTTCTGAAAATGCTAAATATTTCAAGAATTAATAATAAATCCCTTCGTCAGGTGTTGTTAATGATAGTATATATATATATATATATATATATATATATATATATATATATATATATATATATATATATATATATATATATATATATATATATATATATATATATATATATATATATATATATATATATATATATATAATATATATATATATATATATATATATATATATATATATATATATATATATATATAAATGTGTGTGCATGTGTGTGTGTGTACATACATATCGAAAAATAACCTTGTGTGTTTTTGCAGTCTCTTAACTAACAGCATGTCTGCCCACTTTAAATGTCAAAATATTGTATTCAAATTACATTTTCTCTTGTGGGTGGAACCATGGGCAAAAAAAAAACGGTAAAGAATTTTGTTAATGAAATCAATTAAATTACATTTGCATAATTAGTATGTATCCCTAATGAGCGATGACATAATGTTGTTTCCACGGGAAAGGGAAAAATATGCTTATATTTTATATACAAATGACGGTTGGTCAGTTACAGCTAAAAAAAAAACTTAAAATCGGGGTAAAAAAAACCTTTAATCTAGGAATTGTTGAATTGCAGGTATAAATCCGTGACATTATTTCAGACATAAATTACATGAATGCAATGTTAGTTCATGTGAGTATTCACATAAACTGCATTTTCCCATCTTCCTATACATTGCATATATGTTACAGGGAATATGTGAAATCAGGGATTCAACGAAATCCCTAAGGAATATGTGAAATAACCAATTCGCTTAGGAGCATTTGCTCCCAGAGGACTAAAACACGGATAAAAAGTGATTCATCTATACACTGATTGGCACTAGCCCCTGGGGTGTCAAATGCACGTAGGGACATTTGATCCCAACCCTCAGGGATTAATAGTAATAGACAATGCGAAATACATCTAACTGTCCAGGGGCTAGTACTAAAAACGGCGCAATACTTTTGAATTCCCAAGGGCTAGTACTAAACACGGCAAAATCGTTTTTAGTACTAGGGATTTAGTGAAATCCCTGATTTTACATAATCCTGTAACATAGACACACACACACACACACACACACACACATATATATATATATATATATATATATATATATATATAATATATATATATATATATATATATATATATATATTCAAATGCATTATTCAGGTATATAGTGAATATCCTGCAATATAGGTATTGGTGGCAGAGATCAATCAACCATCGAATATATGAATTTTAATTGCCTGTACAGATAGGCTCCAGGTTCATTACCTGGAACACTTTATTGCCACTGGATTAATGCACAGAATCTCTGGTTGCCTATAAAATTATATTGTTCAAATTTTCAAGAGAGGCATAAAGTATCAAAGAGTTGGAGGCATATGGTTAATTTTTTTCATAAAATTCCTATTTCAGTAAAAATGAATACAGGCCTGGACATACAAGATTTATATTTGCACGGTCATTACCTACTGTCTGCCAGTTATATATTTGCGAGTGAAATTGTACCTATGGCTTAAAAAATGTACGTAGATTTTTCTGTGATTTAACGCTTGCAACAAATGTGTAATATATCTGGTACATAAAGAACATATTTCCTAAATTTCAAATAATACTGGCAAAAAGTAGGGTTAAGTAAAAAAAATTATCCTTTGTCTTGGCTATTACTTAAATGTAATTTTTATTGTTAAATGAAAATAGTAATATAGATATGTAGAAATATGCACATACTACAAATATATTGTATATATATATATATATATATATATATATATATATATATATATATATATATATATATATATATATATATATATATATATATATATATATATATATATATATATATATATATATATATATATATATATATATATATATATATATATATATATATATATATATATATATATATATATATATATTATATATATACACTTCTTCTTTTTAAAGAATTTCAGCAACATTTCTTGAACACGCTTGATATCGTTCAGAATTTTTTTACTGATCACATACGATTTTCAAGTGCTTCGACAACGAGGATATTTGCTTAAAATCACAGTGGCCTAGCAAATGAAGGACTGAGTAGATAAAATACTCCTATACCCGACAAATACAAGTTATTTATGTCCATCTTGAATTTTACTGGATATGCAACAACGAATTATGTTTTTACTGGCTGCCCTTAAACAAGGGTAGTTTAATCTGAAATAAACGAACTCGTGA
>NC_061110.1:101280925-101288425 GCF_015104395.2 Macrobrachium nipponense
TTAAATTGAAAAGATATAATGGTCATATCTACTATGATTCAGGGCTCCGTACACGGTTTTTTCGCAATAACTTTTTATCTATTAATTTCATAAATATAACGCTTATTCAGAATACACACATGTACACATAAATTTTGACTGCATTCTGCATTACGTAGGTTGAATAAATTTGGTACTTACAATGTAAAAGTACTTTTTTTGAAGACGGGCCAACTTACTCAGAGAAAAGGTTTCGAACGCACTCGTTACTTAACTTATGACAGCATTTCTTCCCTCTTTCTTTTCGATGGATGATTGGCTATACGTAACGAAGGCTATACCTCTGGCAACAATGACAAACAAATTTCAACACAAGCAAACAGCATCACTTTATGAACTCTGAAACCTCTCCACGGATAATTGGTCATAATGTAGCAAACCAAACCAAATATGTTAATAAATACAAAAACGCTTCGATATTTGTCGAAACTCCAAATAAGTTTCCTAAAGAAATACAGTCTACTTTATAGGTCATAATCAGATTGACAAGATGAGGGAATAGTGGTAATTTTCAAAAAACATAATAGACAAGCTTGATTTGATAACTGCTATAGCCAATGTCAAGCAATTTTTCATTTATTGGCTATCTACCTATTTACTGAAAAAAAAAAATAAAGAGCTGGTACCGTTTATTTTGGCTTTTAAACCTTCACCAGTAATTATCGTCAGAATGATAACTTCATGAGGCTCCACCCACTTTGGCCTCGTTATAATTCAGGATAACACTGAAGGCTATCATGGGCATTGTTGGATTTACAAAATTTAACTTCTGGCTATAAAAACTTATTTCTCGAGTAGTTGTAAGAAGTGCTAAATGATCCTCAGGGATCCCAGCAGTTGGCCTAAACGTTTAATTCATGTATATTACGCAATACTGTTGCGGCACTACTGCTACAGTAGTATTACTACGCTAGCACAGATACCCACCCGCCCACATCTATGTATCGTTCCGCCATTCATAAAGTCTTCGGGTTTCAGAGCCGATGGAACAAGGAGAATGAGTTCTGTCTAGTGGATGGGTAGAGCAACATTTCGTCAAAAGGTGTTTACTTTGCTTACATAATGAATGTTTTTCGACTCTTGGGTCGTAATCATTGTCCATGGCATCAGCTAGATAATTTTTACTCTATAAAAATTAAAACTATCAGGTTTAGGTTATTGATAATGCTGACAAAATTTGTGTATGTGTAAAATATAACATATGTCAACTTTCAGCTACATCCGATGCTTTGACAAGGAGCAAAGTCCAAAAAACCGTGTTACAGAGGCCCTGAATCTCATAGTAACTTACCTTTACTTATTCACACTTAGAGCCCATTTTGAATAAACTAAGGTTGCAATTGAAAGGGTCATAATGATATCAAGACTGACGAAGGACTTCGACAACTAAGTACTTAAACTGTATCCACCCATAATCTTACATGTGGTTGGTCTGTCACCTATACTCGGTTTTTTTGTTTTTTTTCCAGCTGTCCACCTGCCTGTGGTGCTTGTGCATGGTAACACTGCGTCCCAGGCTTCAAAAAGCACATCTGGGTGTACATTTGCCACTGGAAAGTGTTTTAATATAATATTAACAATGAAATTCACATACAAAAATACTTTTCAATTGCAAATGTACACCCAGATATCCTTTTATTTACCTAAAACTACACAGCGTAAACTATCTAAAGCCCAGGACGCAGTGTTACCATGCGCGAGCACTACAGGCGGGTTAGACAGATGGAAAAAAAACCGAGTATAGGCAGTGTCTGTTTTCTTTACAATATGCAGCACATGACTGGTTACTCGACCTGTAAAATGGAAAATATACTTCTTTAATCAATGATATATTCCAGTTGCCTTTTAGAATATTACTCAACATCCTTAAACGTTTTAACAATATTAAAAGAGTTAGAAATTAATTAATCAAATGATTTTTTATAACTATAATACAAAAAAGGCAATACAAATTAAAAATATGTTCTATATTGAATGCCTTTTCCAGTTGCCTTCAAATATTAGTCAACATCCGTAAACGTTTTAACAATACTGAAGGTGTTAGAAAGTAAGTTATTCAAATGTTTTTATAAAAATGATACAAAAATAAAAGCAATATTTTCTAAAAGCACAGATAGATAGACAGGCAGAGAAAGGAAGAGAGAATGGTATGTGGGATTAGCGAATTTAGTTCATAATACATATTTCATTACATCATCTCCATAAGTAAACATTACATTCACAACTTAACTAATAATACTAAAGTTTTATGACGAATGTGTATTTTATTTTGCAATAACTTTCATTAGAAAATTATTGTAATTGAGCAATAATGGAAATAGTTTCTTCTCATATATTAAAAAAGTATTCATTTTAAGTAAATATTAAAAAATCATAAGCAAGCGCTACTAAAGCGATTGCAAGCATTTTCTATGTTCTGATTACCACTCATATAAAAAAAGGAATAATACTTCACATCCATTTCCTACATAATACAGACTCGTGCAATCAAATATTTTCCTTTTATATAGATTTCTACTTCCAGGCCTGTGCTAGACGAAGTTGTAATATCCCAAAGAATCCTCTACGTCCAATTCAGAATGTGTCAGACCGACATTTTTCTCGGCACTAAGAAATAAAGGGAGAGGATTTTTTCCTTACTCTATTTCTTAGACTGATTTTATCAAAAGGACAGTAGTTTTCTCTCTACGGTGGGTCATCTTATGTAACATCGTTTCTTTTTTTCTATCTACGAAGAACTTTTTTTGTATTTTAAGATTGCGGAAACATAATAGAGCTTTCCTGGTTTTACTGTATTTAGAAGAGTTGAAAACGGGGTAAATGTGAAATCCTTGTGGTAATTTAGGAGACTAAAGAATGGAATGTAACCAACAATTGCTGGAAATACTTTCTAGTGAGATGAAATTGTACATACGGTGCAAATTGACTGAGAAGATTTACAGGGAACTGTAAAGCGAAGATGGAATAAGGAAAAACTCTGAATTATTATTTCACTGTCTAAATAGAAAGGTGTTAAAGGTGACTAGGAATTATACGAGGTTATCACTGAGTGTAGTAGGAAAGTGTATGGCAGGATTTTGGTTGAGAAACGAAGACACATTCCAGGAAATTGATAGCTAAGAACTAAAACTACTTATATTTGCATATAAGTAGTTTTAGTTCTGATTCATCCTGTTATGTTAAAGGTTGCCATTCTATTTGTAGCTTCTCTTTCCACTGAATCCCCGTGATTTGTTACTTTCGTCTCCCTCTATAGTAGATTCACATCAACCGTGCAGGTGATGTCTACGCCCGTCCCTTACGACGCTCCTGATTGGCTGTTGATAAGCCAATCACAGGGCTGGCAACTCTCAGTCTCGAGAGAGTTCACAAAGGCAGGATGTATATGCCACCTCTCCTGAGGGATACGTCTTTCAAAAGAGGTGGAACATACATCCTGACTATGTGAGCCTCTCAAGAGAGACTGAGAGTTCCTAGCCCTGCGATTGGCTTATCAACAGCCAATCAGAAGCGTCGTAAGGGACGGGCCTAGACATCACATGCACGGCTGATGTGAATCTACGATAGTGCAACCTGTATTCCTGTCACTTAATGTTTATGTTTACTTCCTGGCAAAGCCTTTGTTCCAGATGATACTCTTGACTTGTTACCTTTGCACTTCTACAGGTAATTTCCTTTGTGTCGTCCGATCTCCAAGTCTCACGCCCTCCGTTTCCTTTTGAGTCCCTGGTCTCCACCCCCACCCCCCTCCCTTGTTTTTTTTTTTAATTTCCGTCTAACCTCCTCTCTTGTGAATTTTGGTCTTCACTCGCCATTTCAACAGAACAACGAATTTCGTACTGTCACGTCAAGCTTATGATGATTATTCATGATCACTATTGACATTTACCCAGTAAATGTGTTATTTATACATTCTATAATATAGTTCAACATTAGGAACTTGATGTTTCCAAGTAACAGAAATAATAACTATACCATAAGTGAAACACTGATACCATAAATGACAAAATTATTTTTTTTATGAACCCAATAGTTTCCAACCAAGATTAATGTTTATATGAAGACCTCTTAGCGTTAAACAGTGACAATTTCATTCACACACCACATTTTCCTTAAAATATTACATCGATTCCTTTCAGAGATTTTTTAATATTTAATCAAAGTTAATATGATAATCTTAGTATTACAGAAACTTACATGATTCTTACATAGCATCAACGTATTATGAAATATTAGTATTACATAAATATATTTATGAGATTCTTAATATTGTATCAAAGTATTTAGGATATTCTTCATGTGACATCAAAGTATTGATGAGATTCTTGTTATTACATCAAAGTATTGATGAGATTCTTGTTATTACATCAGAGTATTTATGAGATTCTGAAGACATTGGCAGATAAGAAGCACCTCATAATATGCATATGCAATACTCGTGATGATAAACTAATTCATGCAAAGGTCCTTCGACATTCCCCCTTCCTCCTACGACCTTAAGCTCATCTTCATATCGGGTCAAACCTTCTACAGAAATCTGTTTTGGGCATCTGCATTCTCTACGCCCACCTATGTTATGTGTTTTTCTGAGATGTCAGTTCAGCTAATTCTCTGACTACCTTCACTGCTTATACCTTACCATATCCTAAGCTTTCTTAACTACAACATCATCCTCATCCTGCGAAGCAAATGACCATACCACGTCATCCTGATGTCTTTCTTTTTATCTATTGTTTTTCAAACTTCCATCTTTCTCCGTATTTGTTCACCTTCGGTTCAGACACTCCAAAACTCGTCTCTACCGTTTTCACGACTTCATCTCATTTCTTAACGCTGTGTACGATTCTGCATCATATAAAAGCACTGGTCTGATCGCTGTCTTGTAGACCTTAATCGTCATTAGTTTAATAGGAATAAATCTCTGAGACCTGTCTCCACTTAGGCAAATTTGTTTTGGTTCTCTGCCCACACCTCCATCTCATCTACTACAAATCACAAAATTATCTACCCCTATGCAATGTACCAAAATGTTTTCAAGCTTATTTACCAATATATTCTCTATAGGCACAGGTTCCATTTTTAATACCAAAATAATTATTGGACAGAGAATAAAATATACTTAAAGATTCTAATCATTAAAAAATATTTTATCCAGTTTCGTGGTAATGTAGATTTTATTCACATACGATTCCATAATTCTCCTGACCACAATTTACAACTTTTTCTCATGACCATTCAAGAAAGAGAGAGAGAGAGAGAGAGAGAGAGAGAGAGAGAGAGAGAGAGAGAGAGAGCTGTCTATCTCCTGTTTTACTTGATAATAGATAGAGCCAAACGTATTTAAGTCAGGTACAGGCGAGGACGCTGAGTAGAGATATAGCCAATTTTTCCAGATATCTCCCCTGTTTTCTTCCATTTCGTGGAATAAGAAATACTGGATAGGCCACAAAATTCCAAGTACGGTCCATGATACCGATAACATATTGCCGCTTCACGTCATATTAGTGTTCTGTCCTTTGGAAGGAAGTACATAAAAAATGAATAAAAAACGAAAACTAAATATTTTCGTGTTAATGAAAAAGGAAAAAAGAAGTCTTCATTTTTTTACTCTATAATTAATCCGGAATTGAGAGACGGCTATTCAACGGTATAAGGTTTATATATATTTCACACACACAAAAATCGAAGCAAGATATTGACCACAATTGAGTTATTTCAGTAAGATAAAGATTGTTTTGTTGTTGGATGTGGTAGTAGCTGACAATTATTGAATTAACAAACCATCAATCAACCTTATGAAATGCATACGGCTGCCAGTGGTCTTGTCCTTAAAGCATAGCAACGTCTATTGAGAAGGAGTCAACCCGATAATGTGGGGAAAAGCGCCCTGAAGAGCAGATGAGACTCTTCACAAAAGGCTGGTTGCAATTGTATCGTCAAGCTGTTGAAAACGAAAATGACCAAATGGCCGGGGTATGGGATTCACAATCTCATACCATGTACTTAAAAAAAAAAAAAAAAATAATATACCATGTACTTAAAAAAAAATCAACCAATCTCATACCATGTACTTTATAAAAAAAAAAAAAAAAAAAAGTTGGGGAGGGGTTTGTTTTGGGGGTGTCTGTGGAAGGAGACGATACAATGTATCGTAAAATTGTGAAAGTCGTGGATGTGATAGCTCTGGGTATGAAAACGTAGAGTAATTGGTTCTCGAAAAAATAGAACAGGATGTTTAGTGTTAACATAGACAATCATCATAAATCCTTTGGTAGTGAATGGTGCAGAAACTACGGGAGGCGTAGCACTTTCAGTGTGATACTGACCTGGTCAAAATATGATGTAAACTTTTTTTTATTTGTTTTTTAGTTACTGAACGAGTCTGGTAAAAAAATATAATGTATTTTTTTCGTATTAAACAACTACTTCTATCTTCTAAAACAGCTCTGCAAAGAGTCAGAGTTAAAGAATAAAAAAAAAATAATAATAATAATAAAATAAACTACATTCGACGAATCTAAAAGAAGCTCGCCAAAGAGTCAGAGTTAAATGAATTTAAAAAAAAAAATAATATAATAATAAAATAAATACATTCGACGAATCTAAAAGAATGCTCTGCCAAAGAGTCAGAGTAAATGATTTAAAAAAAAAATGAAAAAAAAAAAAACTACATGCGACGAAATCTAAGAGAATGCTCTGCCAAAGAGTCAGAGTTAAATACATGTCAAAAAAAATGAATAAAATAAAACCACTACATTCGAAGAATCTAAGAGAATACTCTGCCAAAGAGCCAGAGTTAGATGCAGCTAAAAAAAAAAAAATAAAATAAAGAATAAATAAAAAAAACCTACATTCGACGGATCTAAGAGTCATCATTTAAAAGGTACGAAAAGATTACTCGATGCAAAGAAGATCCCATTTCAAGTACTGCAGGAAAAGGCCAAACAAAACCAGAGCCCAAAGAGGCGATCCAGACAAATTACAATGGGAAATATTGCGGACCCATATTACCACTTTCTCGTCGTTGTCTGGGAAAAACGTCTCGATTTGCGATAGGATTGGGAGAAGTGCCAAGCCACCAACGCCCCCTCCACCCCCAAACCTCTCTCTCTCTCTCTCTCTCTCTCTCTCTCTCTCTCTCTCTTCAAAATCTTAGTAGATGGAAGAGCACATTTAAGTGTACCTTTCGCCACTAAGATATATTTTCCTAATAACAACGAAATTACATGCTTTCGTCTCTGATTTTATTCATTTATTTGTTTTTTTTACTGAGGATGAACCAGAGAAGGGTTCACAAACTTTTATTAAGTGTTTATTATAAATTATACACGAACTTTTAACATATTTATTATTGTGGACCCCTTACAAAATAAAAGTTTTATTGCTATTTTTATAAACAAAACACTGGCATAAAACTCATCATTCAGGAAGTGTATATGAAAAGAAACAGTAAGTTTCAAT
>NC_061110.1:101300925-101308425 GCF_015104395.2 Macrobrachium nipponense
TTAAAGAGTACTGACACTCTTTATAATAGAATAAATATAATTGTATAATAGTATACCAATGTAATTCTGCAGAAATTCAATATATAGGGCTGATATTTTATTAGGTGCCCGAAAAATACCTTTAGGAATATATTAATGATAATATTTGGGCTATAATGATTTATTAGGTGCCCTGGAGATACTTTAACTGTTCAAATGCAAAGGCGTGAGTCTTTCTTGTCCTACATTTTTGCCAGCATACGGACCGCTTTTCACACACAACACAATCCCATACACTGCCTTCAGCACAGCCAGGGGACATTATGAATTTTTGCGTATGCCTTTTGGTTTACGTTGTGCTCCTATAACTTTTACTCGTATGATAAACGTCGTGTTTGGAGACTTGTTGGGAGATATCCTACATGCCTACATGGATGACTTAGTAATCTTTTCCAACACATTAGAAGAGCATTTACGTAAATTGGAGTTAGTGTTACAAAGGTTAAGGCAGCATAATTTAAGGGTAAAGATAAGTAAGTGTGAATTTTTTAAAACAGAACTAGTCTATCTAGGTTTCACGGTTTCTAGTGAAGGTCTTAAAGTCGTCCACGATAAGGATGTCGGCTATCCGTAATTTTCCGATACCTACTAACGTCAAGGGAATACAGCAATTTTTTAGGATGCAGCGGGTTACTATCGCCGCTTCATCCGCAACTACTCAATCATAGCCGCTCCCCTAACCGATCTTATAAAAAAGGGCGTAGATTTCGTATGGTCTGAAATTCATCAACAGGCGTTCGATAAATTGAAAGATGAACTGTGTAGTTCTCCTATCTTGAAATTTCCTGACTTCGGTAAGGAATTTTTCATAGCAACAGACGCCTCAGACCTAGGAGTAGGTGGGGTATTGCTTCAACAATATGATAGACAGTTTTCCCTATAGCTTTTTATCACGTAAAACTGAGACCTTCCGAAAGTAAATATGCAGTAATAGACAAGGAAGGGCTCGCTATTGTTAATTCACTCGTGCACTTAAATTCTAAATCTACGGTTATCCCGTCAAGGTTCTCACTGATCATAAGCCCCTAACCGACTTCTTTTAAAGGCTTTAGTCACAGCCCAAGCGAACTCGGTGGCACATGATCATTCAGGACTTTGGCGCGAGGATCGGGTATTTACCTGGGAAAGCAAATATCATTGCTGACGCATTATCACGCAACAACCCTTCATTATTTGTACCGAGCCATTAGCTGAATTAAAATAGATATCTCAACCTCCATGCCCGTTGTTAAAACTATATCCGAACAGGAAGATCTGGGCTGGAGTGCTGAACTATTACAGACGGAACAAAGAAAAGATCTGGGCTGGAGTGCTGAACTATTACAGACGGAACAAAGAAAAGATCCGCAAATAGAAAAAAATCATCATTGCGTTAAACGGAAATCCGAAGGAAAAAGAATAACCTAAAGTATAAGCAGCAGAATTATATCCTACAGGAAAATATCCTGTGTAGATCCGTGACGAGGAAAACCCGCAACACACCGCAGTTGAATAACAACCAGGTGGTGGTTGCCTATCTCACTCATACCCACTGTCTTAAAAAAAAAAAAAAAGTGGTTGCATGAAAATCCACTGCACGGACACCCGGGTTATACCTTGATGTCACAGAAAGCCAAATCCATTATTTTTATTGGCATACGATGCTTACAGATATAAAAAAGCACATAGCAAATTGTCGCACTTGTCAAGAATACAAAGGGCACACGAAGACACCTGTCAGCCTAGGGGCTTACCCCGTGCCAAATCAACCCTTTGAAAGAGTACATTTAGATTTATTAACAGGATTTTACGAGTCAGACAGAGGAAATAAGCACCTCCTAGTAATTATAGACGCTTTGACTCGATATACAGAACTTATAGCGCTTAAAACCAAAACCGCGGTCGAGTGCGCTAGGAAGTTTTACGAGTGCTACATTTGTAAACATGGAATTCCACACATCATTATCTCAGACTCGGGCGGGGAGTTCAATAATCATTTCCTTAAACTCCTTGTGGCGAATTCCTTAGTATAAAGAAAATCAATACCATGATCTATCACCCAGAGTCTAATGGGCTAGTGGAAAGGGCAAATCGTAAGGTTTTAAACATTTTAAGGGTCACCCTAGGGGGGGCAGATCCCAACTGGGACATTGCCATACCTGCGGTGCTAAGCACACTTAATCACTCGTATCATGTGTCTATTAAAATGACACCGCACGAGGCACTGTACGGTATCCCGGCCCGAACGCCTTTCCACATCTTAAAGCCTACAACTAATTTATCAAATCCTCTAAAGGATGTTATGGATGCAAGCATAAGTCGATATAATATAATTCGTAAGAATTTAGAAGAAGCACAGATCATAATGAAAAAAAATCATGATAAAATAGCTAAGCCAACTAGAACATATGCCGTGGGCGATCAGGTATACATACAAGTATACGTGCGTAAAGGTTTAAATTATAAACTGACACCTAAGTTTGAAGGCCCGTTTAACATTTTAGAAAAATTTAACGGCCAATAGAGTTAGGGTTCAAAATGTATCAACCCACGATGTGAGAATAGTCCCATTGGCACATATCAGAATCTTAAGAAAGGTAGATGGAGTGAGGGAAAAAATGGTTGTATTTATGAAACTTGTATAATAAATTATATATATATACTATTAATCATATTGTATGTAAACCTATTCTTTTACGCGAGTTATTACATCTGTTTTACTCATTGCAGGTTTTCAAAAATGAATCTGTTATTGTTAGGAGTGATATTGTGTATTCAGACATCTTTGTTGTATGGAAGAGCGCTAGGATAAAGACATAGAATTTAATTCATGGCTCGATTATCGAGAGAATCGATGATGTATTCATCGTGTCAAGTAATATTGTTATCGAAGTAGATATGCATGCTATTTTTCTTACCTGAAGATGACGTCCTTAACTTTAAAGAATGACCTGATGAGGTTGGTATTTCCCTTAAGGAATGCATGAACGTAATTTTCATGCTAACTCAGAGATTTCACTAGCTCAAACGCTAAGCGTCGCGGAAATGTTGTCTTATGACATACAAAATAAAACCCGCCGAGGCAGAAGAACTCGCTCGTGACCTGCTGATGTGGTCTGTGCGGCACCATACTCTTGAACGCCGCAACCCGCTTATTCTAGCTGGACTAAACATCTTAGGATCAGTTGCGAATCTAGGCTTAGGAATCTCAAATCGCCTCAAGATAAATAATCAAAATAAAAGAATTGAGTTTTTGCAACACAAAACGGAACTGGCTTATCAGAACTTCGCAGCCAGTTATCTTCGATCAATCAAATAATGAATATCGTTAATGAACATTCAAATAATATCGATCAGGTCATGGAAGTTCAACATTTGCTGGCTACTTTAGCTTACTATAGTTCGAAAATAGATCATATCCGGGTGAAAATATCACATTTTATTGAAAAGTCAAAAGATTACGTAGAAGCAATTACGTTAGCAACAAAGGGTGTGTTATCTCCTCACCTCATGCCTATTAAAGATCTGACGTTAACTTTAGAAAACGGACGGGAGAAGCTAGGTTATATTCCTTTATTAGATGCCCATAAAGTAGAATTCTATTATAGCCTAATATCAGTCAGCGTAGAAAATTATAGAATTATGATCACAATTCCTTTTGATTCTTCCGATGCTTGGCAATCATACAAAATAGCACCGTTTCCTACTTTTATGACGAATAACTCAATCCAGTAATATCCAATTTAACGGGGCATGTACTGATTTCTTCTGATAAGAAATCATTTACAGTCATTAAAGACTTAGATAAACTCACTCACTGTTCAGAAGCCATGAATAATAAAATTTGTACAGCTGACTCTTTTGAATTCTATCCCATATCAACGGATTCATGTGAGTTAGACATAGTGCTAAACGGCTCTCTCTCTCATACAAGCGAAGGTTGTCTGGGGAAACTTTATCCCTTTTACGGTAATAAATTCAATTACAGGATGAATAATGGTTCCTGGATCCGTTATGATAAGGCCGGATTCGACGTCGTGTGTCCGGACACATCCACCGCCCATGCCCCTATCTTCGTAGCAGCCGATGGTTGTACGGGGACATCTACAAACTATACCGTTAGAGGGGTCAACACGATAATACGTGAGAAGGCGTATTTCGCGAACTACACGTGGGCTACCACAATCATCCCATCACTACCTCTCCCATACAACGCGCGAGTAGCTCATCGTCTGACGCAACTGGCTGAGATGACCCTCCACGCGTCCATCGACTTATGCAGGTTTGGGAGAAAATCTTCGCTACTACATTCTGATAGCCGTGTTCAGCGTGACGGCCATATTGGTTATCGCCGTCAACATCTTTGCTTGGCGTAGGCTGAGGCGTAAACAGAAGGATCTCCAAGGGAACGTACTGGCCCGTCTGGATGACGTACCCGTTAAACTCAAGTCGTTTGCGTTTAGGGCCGCCTGAACCTGGCCACTTCAGTTCGTGCCTAGGGAATTGTCTGGAATTGTGTTGTGTGAAAAGCGGTCCGTATGCTGGCAAAAATGTAGGACAAGAAAGACTCACGCCTTTGCATTTGAACAGTTAAAGTATCTCAGGGCACCTAATAAATCATGATATTTAGTTAACAGATTCAAAAAATTTCTGCTGAATTTCTTATTCGTGAATGGTCCTGATTGATTTTGTTCTATAGATTGCAAAAGGGTTTCATCCGCGACTGATTGAGCGTGATTTATCTCAGCTACGGTAAGAATGCGATGTTTATAAACTTCGGCATCCAGATATGTTGATTTTTGTGGATTACTAAAGTGGTATTCAAATGATTACAGACTTCGATATTACATTGTTGTTGTGAGCCGACTGTATAAACGGCTTGTGTGACGGATAATCCGTGTGTTTTCAGAGTTTCGGAAAGGATTAATGTTTCAGATCCTGCCCAAGGTATTCTTTTTACACGCACTAAATATTTGAAGTTACGTTAGGGCTCGAGATTTTTGCGTGCAAGCTGATATTACGGGTGAGCGAGAGTTCTGTTGGGTTTGCCTGTATTATTTCTTGGTTCATGAGACAGGTGATTGGTTCCGTAATGTAAGTGACAACTCTGTCTGTCTCTTTATTATCTAAAACAGATTTTAGGGTATTAGAAGACCTATAGAATTTCCCTTTGATATACACGCCGTGTTTTGCAGGTGCTAAGATAATATTTTGAGTGCCCATAGACGGGTATCCGATAATTACTGCGGGATACATATTAATGTTTTGTACAACGACAAAGGTATCAGCAAACGTGCGCTTTCCGACCTTGTACTGTACATGAGTTACGCCCACAACATTTAATTCATTATTCCCAATGCCTGAGAGCCTTATTCCGGACTTTTCTATAGGGAAATTTGAAAAGAGTAAATGATGAGTCCTTAAAATCCATGATATTACGTGGACTACCAGAATCAAAGAACAAAGTGAATGACTTATGGTCCAAATTTACTGCATGTAAGGTTGGTCGCAACTCGTTTTGACTAATAATTGCATGAATTTGTTGCAAATCTACGGGAACCTGCACAGATTTTTTTGATTCGGCCGTGTGTTTCATAGGAAAATCAATTGTCTCACAATGATCTGATAAATGATTAAACTGATTATTTGATACAAAAGATGTTGATATTGATGACCCAACATCGCCCTCTCCCCCCTTGGAGTGAACTACGTGGTATTTGTTTTGTTTATCACACCCTGAAAATTCGCTTGCCCTTGCGAGTTCTGGCTAGACGGCCCAGGAACAGAGGTACCTGAAGCACGATTTGTTTGTTTCTGCTGTTGTGCAGAATTTCCGTTTGGTTGTTTCTTCTTATAGTACTGAGGACCCTTCTTTTTATTTTGCACTCGCAACTGGTTGCGTGTTTGTAGCATTTTGCTGTTGATTCCTCGAGTAGCAACGGTTATATGAATGAGTTGAACTATTGTGTATTGAACAAAAACGCGTCCGACAGTCTGAAATCATGTGACCTGGTCGTTTACAGTTATAACAAACCATCCCTGCAACTTGATTATTATTATGTACCACATTTACTTGTTGTGGCTTGTTCTCATTCTTTGCAAAAACTTGAATGAGCGAAGGATCTAGGTCGGTACATTTAGACATGTGTTTTTTTATTTGTTTATACACATCTAATTCCGTACTGTCGGGCTGCAATTTTTTATCAAAACACCGTACTAACGCTTCAGGCAACATTACAGTGATAGACGTAAGGTAGATCAAACGGATAAAATCTTTCACTTTGATTTTAGCACCCGCAACCCACCCGGAGTTACTTTAAACTATCCTGATATTCATTTAGCCGGTCGGCAATTAGCGCCGCCCGCTCGACAACATTGAAGCTGAGTCATGGAGGCTTGGTTAAGGATATTTCTCAATGCCAATACTACATCTAAAGCCTCTTCACCCCATACACGGCACGTAATCTAATTTTGAACTCGTCCCATGTAAGCGCTTCTTGGAAAGAAACCCCCCCCTTAGATACGCACTTGCGTCGCCTTCGCAAAGTCAACGAAGCTCTTGGCCTCCTGTAATTGTACTGCTGGGTCTGTGATGCTTTTTGCATTTAAATGAGCGTCTACAGATGAGATCCATGCCTCAACATTTTGAGGCAGGAACCCATTGACCCGACCTTGAAAAGGTTCTTTCTTGACTAGAGGAGATGATTCAAACAGGCTAGTTGAACAAGTTAACAACTTTATTCTGTAACTCCATACTAGGAGATGCAGCTCGGTCGGACGACCGATATGTTTGATAGTTGGCGTGGAACTGCCATTCTAAAGCATCGCGTCGATAGCGGAACATTAGCTATCTAAGCAATTCATATAAAAACACATACGTAGTTTGCCAGCTCGGAAAGTTACAAGTTTCCGGCGTAGGTTAACAGGTCAACCGCTTCCCATGGAAGTTGTTGTGCAAAGTTATCATAAACATAAAAAATGTTGACAAAGCTTTGAGCTAGATCAGGCTACTGCAGACAGCGCATAGCGTAATCTAGGTCTGCTTTGGTCACGTAAAACCCTCCTAATGCCATGACCCCAGGTCACTTGTTTATATATAATGTAATTCTTACATATATATATATATATATATATATATATATATATATATATATATATATATATATATATATATATATATATTTACATATATAATATATACATATATACATATATATATATATATATATATATATATATATATATATATATATATATATATATATATATATATATATATATATATATATATATATATATATATATATATATATATATATATAAATATATATATATATACATATATACGAGGTCCATTCAAAAAGTATCCGACCTTGGTTCATAAAACGACAAATAATTCACCAATCAGCAAATTAGTTTTGTGGGAGTTGACAGAACTCTTACTGCGCATGCGTGTAAATCTTAAAAGCTTTAGTGTGTGGC
>NC_061110.1:101315925-101324598 GCF_015104395.2 Macrobrachium nipponense
TGTATGGTTATGGTTTTGAATTATAAAACTGTGGAATTCCGTTTTGTATGGTTTTTATAGGTTTTGGGAATTATAAAACTGTGGAATTCCTTTTGTATGGTTTTATGGTTTTGGGAATTAGAAAACTGGTGGAATTCCGTTTTGTATAGTTTTATTGTTTTTTGGGATTAGAAAACTGTGGATTCCGTTTGTATGATTTTATGGTTTTGGGAATTAGAAAAAACTGGAATTCCGTTTTGTATTGTTTTATGGAGGTTTTTGTGGGATTAGAAAACTGTGGAATTCCGTTTTGTAGGTGTATTGTTTTGGGGAATAAGAAAACTGTGGAATTCCGTTTTGTATGGTTTTTATTTTTTTGGAAGTTGAAAAACTGTGGAATTCCGTTTTGGTAGTTTTATTGTTTTTGGGAATTAGAAAAGCTGTGGAATTCCGTTTTGTATGGTTTTATTGTTTGGGAATTAGAAAACTGTGGAATTCCGAGGTTTGTATGGTTTTATTTTTTGGAAGTTGAAAAACTGTGGAATTCCGTTTTGTATGGTTTTATTGTTTGGGAATTAGAAAGCTGTGGGAATTCCGTTTGTATGGTTTTATTGTTTTGGGAATAGACTGTGGAATTCCATTTGATGTTTTTATTTTTTTTGGAAGTGAAAAAAACTGTGGAATTCCGTTTTGAATATGGTTTGTTTTGGGAATTAAAGAAAACTGTGAAATTCCGTTTTGTATGGTTTTATGGTTTTGGGAATTAGAAAACTGTGGAATTCCGTTTTGTATGGTTTTATTGTTTTGGGAATTAGAAAATGTGGAATTCCGTTTTAGATGTTTTTATTAATTTGGAAGTTAAAATACTCAGGAATTTAATTTTGTATATTTTTATTAGTTTGGAAGTTTAAAAAACTAGAATTTGGAGTTATATGTTTTTATCATTTTGGAAGATAGAAAACTGTAGATTTGGTTTTGTATGGTTTTTATTATTACCCTGGAACTCAGGCCTTTGTAAATATCTTTTTTAAAGCTTTGCTACATTTTTGCCCTATTGTTGCGCGGTTTCCTTTACTTGGCTGCAATCCGGAATCTCCCTCACATTGATATATTCTTATAAATTTCTTCTTCTTTCTTTTTATTTTATAATCACATTGATATATACCCAGTGATAAAGATTTGGAATGAGGAAACTTTAAGTACATTTTTTTTTCTTCAGAGCATTCTTATCTATGGCAGTTTATTGAAATATTCGAGTGAATGTTATTTACCAATACGCACATAAACATATCATAAGTTTGTGGTTGATGTTTTGCTAAATATAAAACATTAATCAATTACTATCACATCCAATAATATACAGACATTTTTTTTGTGATATCAGAAGCGTCGTTAATTTTGTTTCTATTTTTATATATGATGCGCAAACACACACAGACACAGACACAAACACACACACACACACACACAACACACACACACACACATATATATATATATATATATATATATATATATATATATATATATATATATATATATTATATATAATATATATAAACATATATATATATATATATATATTACTATATTATTATATATATATATATATATATATATATATAATATATATATATATATATATATATATATATATATATATATATATATATATATATATATATATATATATATATATATATATATATATTTATATATTATATATATAGATATATAATATATATATATATATATATCGTATGTATATATATATATATATATATATATATATATATATATATATATATATATATATATATATATATATATGTATGTACATTCTATATATATATATATATATATATATATATATATATATATATATATATATATATATATATATATATATGATTATAATCACTTTTAGCACGTGATTCATTTATCACACACATCCACAGGTGAAAAAATAAGAGACAGGGTGTAGTCCTGACCGGTTTCGGCTTATTTTCAAGCCATTGACAAGACTGACATAGTATTAGAATCACGAGTATATATATACAAAGACAGTACTGACGAACATCACACAACAGTTTGAGACTGCAGATCCACTCACAGGCAGGTGTCAAGGTAGGAGTGGCTTTCAAAAATCATTAGGCTAAAATTTACAATAAATTCTCAAGGGATACTACCGCTTAGGGTACAAGTCCACACCTGACGGTGTCAGGGAGGCGGGGTGAACATCCCATTACCACTACTGCCCCCTTTACTACTGTTTACAAATATAATAATCCTATTTTTCATATATCTCTACAGCCAACCTTAAAATTTAAACAGTTTACAAAATTTCTTTTGATATTAAAGGATCAAGTTTATACATTCCTTGACTGATGTTCATATTATTGTTGTAACTTTCTTTTATAAAACTAGATTCAATGATATTTCCTTTCCAATGCATTATAAGAACACACCAGCTTTTTTGCCCCTTCCAAGTTATAGCATGATTGTTCTCACTAACATGTACAAATATACCACTATTTACCCTGTGCATATCTCACACATTGTTTATGTTGTTCTATTCTTTTTTGTTTTCCAGTGCTTTCCCCGTTTGACCAATGTAAAAGTTGTCACAAGACTTACACGGGATTTTATATACACATCCTTTAGCATTGTCGGGAGTTCTTATAAGTACCTGTTTCATTGTTTTATTGTTTTTTTAAAAACTACATTAACACCAAAATTCTTCAGGAGATGTGGGATATCTTTCATATTACTATTATAAGGTAGTACAAGCAAATTTTTGTTGTTGTAAGGTTCTTTTTTTTATTTGATACATGGTCTTTTTTGCCGCTTTTAACGCATTGTTTAGTACATTATCTGGATATTTTCAGTTTCTTGCCTGTATTCTGAATCTTATTATCTTTCCTCATCTATATATTCTGGGCTACATACCCGTAGTGCTCTTAAAAACATAGAAGCAAACACTGATCTTTTAACCTTATTGTTTTGTCCAGAATAGAAATGTACATAGGAACGAAATTAGTAGGTTTTCTGTAAACACTATACTTAAACCCACTACTATTTCTCACCGTATGAGGACATCCAAAAAGGGTAGGCATTCATCTTTTTCTATTTCCATAGTAAATTTAATTGATGGTACTAAATTGATTTAACCTGGCAAAAAAGTATTTACATCTTCATTCCCTGGCCTACACAAATTATGTCGTCAACATATCTAAACCAAGGTACATTGCGTGGAATATATTATTTAAAATTTTCTTTTCAAAAATTTCCATATATAAATTACTTAGCACTGGGGACAGAGGGTTTCCCATTGCCATACCAAAATTTTGTGAGTAGAATTTTCCGTTGAATATATATATATATATATATATATATATATATATATATATATATATATATATATATATATATATATATATATATATATATAACATACTTGTAACCTTATCACCTTTGAATACTTATCACACTCGTTCAGTGTTATTTACATTAACACGAAAATAATCTTCTAGATTGTTTCTGTGCTTCCTTTCATAGGGCAGAGCTGTAATATGACATGAAGCAGTAAAATGTTTTGGCCCACTACCTTTGATATTATTTTCGAAATATTTATCATTGTTTAACTAATCCTA
This sequence comes from Macrobrachium nipponense, assembly GCF_015104395.2. NCBI lineage: Eukaryota > Metazoa > Arthropoda > Malacostraca > Decapoda > Palaemonidae > Macrobrachium > Macrobrachium nipponense. The sequence continues at coordinate 101,319,558 of NC_061110.1, forward strand.
CTAAAGCTGTTGCTGCAGATATGCACTTTTAGCAAAGAACCTTTCCTACCTTTATATAGTATTCAGCATTTGAGATAAAATGTCTATTGTAATACTTTCATAATTCAGACATTTTGATTTTCCTTGATTTATTTCTAATATGTTCAAGAATCCCCCGTTCCTAACAAATTACGTCTGAAAAATAGGTCTTTTCTTTTATACTTAGGTACTCTCTTAATTTACATTTTGATTTTCAGGAAATTGATCCTATTATTATTTTAGAAACTTTTGGCCATTTCATACCTATTTCTTAATTAATAGCCTTATACAAGAGTTTATTTTTTTTGCTTAAAAATTTTCGTATTCTCAAGACTATCCATATCTCACCCACCCTATATTTCATTAAGTAATTCTGTTTTCATAGAACATTTTTATTTGAATATTATTAACATATAATCCCTAGTTTATTCTTGTACAATGCCGTTTAATGTGATTATTACTAATCGTATATTCCATCATCGCTGAATAGATAGATTTTAGGCAGATTCTCCATTAAATCCATCACCGAATGCAAATGGCCATAAACTCAACGTCTTTGGTAGAAGTTGTCGTGACTTAGAAAGTTAATAAATGTAATAAGATAGAGATAGTTGTTTTGATATTTCATTTGATTTCGACCAGGAAAAAAAGACGGAGGGATGAAAATCCTTAAAAAAAAAAAATAGATCTTGCTTTATGGATGACAGACAGCGACTGGAAGTTGATCAGAATGCGAAAGCGTGAATCTGGTGGGAATTTTGTTGTTATTAGGAAAATATACTGAGTGTCCATAAAGTCCCAGTACCTTTACAAGCAATAAATACTTGTAATGGTACTGGGACTTTATGGACACCATGTATCTTAATGGCGAAAAGTATTGAAACTTTTCATATACACTTCCTGAATGATGAGTTTATCCAGTATTTGTTTAAAAAAATAGCAATAAAACTTTTATTTTGTAAGGGGTCCACAATAATAAATATGTTAAAAGTTCGTGTATAATTTATAATAAACACTTAATAAAAGTTTGCGAACCCTTCTCTGGTTCATCTTCAGTAAAAAAAAAACAAAACAAATAAATAAAAAAATAAAATCAGAAGACGAAATGATGAATTTCGTTGTTATTAGAAAAATATATCTTAGTGGCGAAAGGTACACTTAAATGTGCTCTTCCATCGACTAAGATTTTGAATAGAAGAGAGAGAGAGAGAGAGAGAGAGAGAGAGAGGTTGAAGGGGGGGGGGGGGGGGGCAAGTTGGTGGCTCGCACTTCTCCCAATCTATCGCAAATCGAGACCTTTTCCAGACAACGACGAGAGAATGGTCGCAATATTTCCCATTGTATGTCTGGATCGCCTCTTTGGGCTCTGGTTTTGTTTGGCCTTTTCCTGCAGTACTTGAAATGGGATCTTCTTTGCATCGAGTAATCTTTTCGTACCTTTTAAATGATGACTCTTAGATCCGTTGAATGTAAGTTTTTTATTTTTTATTTTATTAATTTTTTTTATTTGTCTTTTTAGCTGCATCTAACTCTGGCTCTTTGGCAGAGCATTCTCTTAGATTCTTCGAATGTAGTGGTTTTATTTTATTCATTTTTTTTGACATGTATTTAACTCTGACTCTTTGGCAGAGCATTCTTTTAGATTCGTCGAATATAGTTTTTTCTTCTTTTCTTTTTGAGATTCATTTAACTCTGACTCTTTGGCAGAGCATGTTTAGAGATAGGAAGAGTATCGTTTAATAACGAAAAAAATACATTATATTTTTACCAGACCGGTTCAGTAACTCAAAAAACAAATAAAAAAAAGTTACATCATATTTTGACCAGGTCAGTACCAACACTGAAAGTGCTACGCCTCCCGTATTCTGCACCAGTCACTACCAAAGGATCTATGATGATTGCCTATGTTAACACTAAACATCCTGTTCTTTTTTTTCGTGAACCAAATTACCTCTACGTTTTCATTACCCAGAGCTTTCACATCCACGACTTTCACAATTCTACGATACATTGTATCGTCTCCTTCCACAGACACACACAAACCTCCCCTACCACTTTTTTTTTTTTTTATAAGTACATGGTATGAGATTGTGATTTTTTTTTAAGTACATGGTAGAATGAATTTTTTTTTTTTTTTTTTTTTTTTTTTTTTTTTTTATGAATCCCATACCCCGGCCACTTGGTCATTTTCGTTTTCAACAGCTTGACGATACAATTGCAACCAGCCTTTTGTGAAGAGTCTCATCTGCTCTTCAGGGCGCTTTTTTCCCCACGTTATCAGGTTCACTCCCTCTCAATAGGCGTTGCTATGCTTTAAGGACAAGACCACTGGCAGCCATATGCATTTCATAAGGTTGATTGATGGTTTGTTAATTTAATAATTGTCAGCTACTACCACATCCAACAACAAAACAATCTTTATCTTACTGAAATAACTCAATTGTGGTCAATATCTTGCTTCGATTTTTGTGTGTGTGAAATATATATAATCCTTATACCGTTGAATAGACGTCTCTTAATTCCGGATTAATTATAGAGTCAAAAAATGAAGACTTCTTTTTTCCTTTTTCATTAACACGTTTATGTACTTCCTCCCAAAGGACAGAACACTAATATGACGTGAAGCGGCAATATGTTATCGGTATCATGGACCGTACTTGGAATTTTGTGGCCTCTCCAGTATTTCTTATTCCAGAAATGGAAGAAAACAGGGGAGATTCCTGGAAAAATTGACTATATCTCTACATCAGCGTCCTCGCCTGTACCTGACTTAAATACGTTTGGCTCTATCTATTATCAAGTAAAACAGGAGATAGACAGCGCTCTCTCTCTCTCTCTCTCTCTCTCTCTCTCTTTCTTGAATGGTCATGAGAAAAAGTTGTAAATTGTGGTCAGGAGAATTATGGAATCGTATGTGAATAAAATCTACATTACAACGAAACTGGATAAAATATTTTTTAATGATTAGAATCTTTAAGTACATTTTATTCTCTGTCCAATAATTATTTTGGTATTAAAAATGGAACCTGTGCCTATAGAGAACATATTGGTAAATAAGCTTGAAAACATTTTGGTACATTGCATAGGGGTAGATAATTTTGTGATTTGTAGTAGATGAGATGGAGGTGTGGGCAGAGAACCAAAACAAATTTGCCTAAGTGGAGACAGGTCTCAGAGATTTATTCCTATTAAACTAATGACGATTAAGGTCTACAAGACAGCGATCAGACAAGTGTTTTTATATGATGCAGAATCGTACACAACGTTAAGAAATGAAGATGAAGTCGTGAAAACGGTAGAGATGAGCCTTGGAGTGTCTGAAACTGAAGGTGAACAAATACGGAGAAAGATTGAAGTTTGAAAAACAATAGGATGACGTGGTATGGTCATTTGCTTCGCAGGATTAGGATGATGTTGTAGTTAAGAAAGCTTAGGATATGGTAAGGTGATAAAGCAGCATTGAAGGTAGTCAGAGGAATTAGGCTGAACTGACATCTCAGAGAAAAAACACATAAACATAAGTGGGGGCGTTAGTTTTTTTTTTTTTTTTTTTTTTTTTTTTTTTTTTTTTTTTCCTTTTTAGAGAATGCAGATGCCCCAAAACAGATTTCTGTAGAAGGTTTGACCCGATATGAAGATGAGCTTAAGGTCGTAGGAGGAAGAGGGAATGTCGAAGGACCTTTGCATGAATTAGTTTATCATCACGAGTATTGCATATGCATATTATGCGGTGCTTCTTATCTGTCAATGTCTTCAGAATCTCATTAATACTCTGATGTCACATGAAGAATATCCTAAATACTTTGATACAATATTAAGAATCTCATGAATATATTTATGTAATACTAAGAATCTCATAAATACGTTGACGTAATGTTAAGAATCGTGTAAGTTTCTGTAATACTAAGATTATCACTATTACTTTGATCAAATATTAATAATCTCTGAAAGGATTCGATGTAATATTATAGAGGAAAATGTGGTGTGTGAAAGAAATTGTCACTGTTTAACGCTAAGAGGTCTTCATATAAACATCAATCTTGGTTGGAAACTATAGGGTTCATAAAAAAATAATTTTGTCATTTATGGTATCAGTGGTTCACCTATGGTATAGTTATTATTCCTGTTACTTGGAAACATCAAGTTCCTAATGCTGAACTATATTATAGAATGTATAAATAACACATTTACTGGGTAAATGTCAATAGTGATCATGAATAATCATCATAAGCTTGACGTGACAGTACGAAATTCGTTGTTCTGTTGAAATGGCGAGTGAAGACCAAAATTCACAAGAGAGGAGGTTAGACGGAAATTAAAAAAAAAAAAACAAAGGGAGGGGGGGGGGGTAGAGACGGGGACTTAGAAGGAAACGGAGGGCGTGAGACATGGAGATCGGAAGAAACAAAGGAAATTACCTGTAGAAGTGCAAAGGTAACAAGTCAAGAGTATCACCTGGAACAAAGGCTTTGCCAGGAAGTAAACATAAACATTAAGTGACAGGAATACAGGTTGCACTATAGTAGATTCACATCAGCCGTGCATGTGATGTCTAGGCCCGTCCCTTACGACGCTTCTGATTGGCTGTTGATAAGCCAATCGCAGGGCTAGGAACTCTCAGTCTCTCTTGAGAGTTCACATAGGCAGGATGTATGTTCCACCTCTTTTGAAAGACGTATCCCTCAGGAGAGGTGGCATATACATCCTGCCTTTGTGAACTCTCTTGAGAGACTGAGAGTTGCCAGCCCTGTGATTGGCTTATCAACATCCAATCAGTAGCGTCGTAAGGGACAAGCGTAGACATCACATGCACGGTTGATGTGAATCTACTATAGCAGGGAGACGAATATAAAAAATGACGGGGATTCAATGGAAAGAGAAGCTACAAATAGAATGGCAACCTTTAACATAACAGGATGAATCAGAACTAAAACTACTTATATGTAAATAAAAGTAAACAAAGTTCGTTCGATTTTGAAAGATAGAAAATTTAGAGGAGTTCATGCTTAGTCTAAGGTTACGA
>NC_061110.1:101325098-101335098 GCF_015104395.2 Macrobrachium nipponense
CCGAGTATAAGTTTCTCAAAAGGGCTCTGAAAACGCCAATAACCTTCAAGAGATGGGACGACACAGGGAGAACCCCGAGAGCTTAAAGGGAACTATTTTTATACCCGCTTTCTCTTTTGTTCGACTCGGAATCCGGTCACAGGTATTCCAGTCTTTTGTAGTTTAAAAAGAATAGACAATAGGAAAAAAGCTTTTCCGAACTTATCGATAGATTATGAAGGCAGATCCACTACTTGTGTGGTTTTCAAAGGTTTGTTCATTATATACCTAAAGTGCCCCACGTTCAGCGGAAGAACGGTTCATGCTTCCCTCACACCAATGAATCCCTCTTATAAATAAAGAAGTTTGTTGTAGGATAGAAGTCCGGTGATTCACTGCTAAAGCCATATATATATATATATATATATATATATATATATATATATATATATATATATATATATATATATATATGTAGTGTATGTATGTATGTATGTATATATGTGTGTGTATGTGTGTGTGCGTGTAATAAGGGAATTGTCGAAAACAATGGAATTTTTTTCTACTCATTTGCGCCCGTAACCACGCGAATTTACGTAACTAATGAAAACATAATACAGTATTTATAGATTAACCAATTCAGTATCTAATTTACCTCTCAACGCAACTAGAAACCTTATTGTTCTTACCTTTTTCTCGTAATATAGGCTGTTTCTACTGCAACTAGATGATTCTCCATACACCTTTGAAAAATGCTCTATCCTGCAGTTTACCTTCTTAACGTAAAGATTTAGCAGTCTCCTGCAGGGTTTCTTCTAGCTCCGTTTACCGTTTACCGGACACCTACAAACGCGAATCTTCTATTCTCTTACGCCGTCATCGAGCGTTCTGAAAAGTATAAAAGTATAACCTGAGGGGAGAGATAGTTTACCTTCATCTGAAGGACGCTCACACTTTGTTAAAATTTAGATCATTTATGACCTTTCCAAGTGTTGAAGTATGTTCAAATTCAGATCATTTATGACGTTTCTAAATGTTGAAGGAAAGTGAAAAATTCGTTCTACTGAGGACAGATGGCGCCAGGGGCAAAGAAAACACGACAGCCACTGAACATTTTAAAATAAAAATTCCCAAATAAAAAACATTACGCAAGAAAAATTCCAAGACGAGAAGGTCCTGAGAAAAAAAAAAATAGTGCGAATAATTTCAAACCCTTCTCAGTACTACAAACCCCAAAGTGTTATACTGTATGACAAAAACTAAAAATGCATCCTAAATAATACTAGACCAAATACTCGTGTATTTATCAAATTTCATTCTTTTGAATATCAAGTGAAATAAAAACGAAAGGTGGAATAGCGCAGCGGCCGTGATAGGTTGCTCGAAATGTTTGATGAGAGAGAAACACAACTGGAGGAAAGGAAAAAGAATAAATATCTACGTCAGGTATAAGACTATACTCTGTTTTTTCCATCTGTCCATCCGCATGTGGTGTTTGCGTATGGTAACACTGCGTCACGGGCTTTAGATATTAACGGTGTAATTCGCATACAGTAAATTATTAAAACACTTTTCAGTTGCAAATGTACACCCAGATATCCTTTTATTTACATAAAACTTAGACATAGTGTAACTATTTAAAGTCCGGGACGCAGTGTTACCATGCGTGACCACCACAGGCGGATGGACAGATGGAAAAAACAGAGTATAGACTCCTTTCTCAGCACTCCCCAAAGTATTGGGCATTTTAACCCTCTCTGCTCTATGGCAGATTATTTCCGTTTTCCACGTCTTTATTTGTACCAGGAATTCTGCTATTACGTAGACGGCACCTTCGTATTGCATTTCGATTATGCAGCATTTTATTGTTTACTCAGTTATTATTTTTTTTTAAAGCCAAGAAAACTGTCAATGCAAGAATTGGGGTACTTCCGGTTGACCTTTGCTCAAGAGACAGTTGGAGTTAAAGAGGTTGGTCAGCGAGATAAATATCCAGAGAATATATGAGGTGTATAACTAGATCCAAAGGTGCAAGTAAGGGAACACCCACTCAGTTGCGCTATGAAGTGATAGTTAGAGAGGTTGGACAGCAAGATTGAAGAAAGAGAGTGGAATGCAATTAAGGGAAAATGCTAAAGTGTACGCCACAGACCGACTCTGGTCATGCCTATAGTCCACCACGTGAGGTGCACTGACGGAACTTACCCGGCTACGAGGGCTCTTTTTTTATGCATGCATATTGATACAAAGCTTATGAAAATGTCTCAAGTGTTCACGAGAGTGAATTCTGAGGTAAACAAAACTAATATTGAAAGACAAAGGTTAGAAGAGGAACTGAAACGTAACCACATAACCCTAATATTTTTTAGTAACGTGGGCCACCAAGATATGAAAATATATGAGATTTACTGATAAAAAAGAAAGTAGAAATATTCCCCACCTATGTGCAATTCAAGAGAACGATGGAAAGGTATGTATTAATTCTCCAATGAAAAGGAGCTTTTTAATAAAATGAGCATTTATACCATTCAACGTAATTCAGAACTTGATATTTGCCGTTATTTGCAAGGGAAAACATGTAACAGAGAAATACTGGAGCCCTCGGTTGAATTATCACAATATATTTAAGAAAAATACTAGAAAAAAGTTTAGAAAATGGGCCAACCTTGGGAAAATGACAGAGAGAGAGAGAGAGAGAGAGAGAGAGAGAGAGCTGTTAAAAGAATAATATTCTGTCAAATTAGGATGGTTGTGTTGAATGACATGACTTACAAGTAAGAATACTTAGATTTACTAAGGAACAAAAGACAAACGAAGATCAAGTAGAATTAACTGTCATTATTGTTAGTATTTATAAGCAACATTAAAGGATTATAAATTATATTGTACCACATTTCGATTACCACTATTTTCTTTGTGCTTTAAAAACAATAATCTGACAAATCAGTGAGATCATGTGGTTGTATGTATATGGACTCTTCATGACGATTAGCTGTATTAACTCACTGATGGCAAGAGCGTTCAAAACTACAATTTCATGGCACATCGACAGTTTTCACTTTTATCCAAAAATATCCGAATAAACATATCCTTGAGTTATCATAAAAAGGAAAAAAAAAAACTACATATCATCTCTGATCCCGGGTCAATTATGACAATGCAAAAAAAAAAAAAATCTATATAACATCTCTGATCCCGGGTCAAACCAACATATTTTGTTGATGTCAATAGCGTTCCATATCAGGGAAATTGTTTTGTGTGAACTGCTATTAAACCTCTTCCTGTTTTGTAGTCAAATAAGAGAAATTGCAATAGGTGTGAAAGGTGGAACTAGAGATGCATTTTACTACAGAAGATTATAATTATATGTGTATATATATATATATATATATATATATATATATATATATATATATATATATATATATATATATATATATCCTTCCCCTTAGAAGGGAGAGCTGGAGCTCCAGGTAACATCTCATCAGGAGAACCATAGGGAAAGGCATCGTACTCAGGTACATTTATTTCGCCGACGTTTCACGACATATCTTTAATTATAGCCTTGAGAATGCGACTATGAGTCGTGAAACATCGGCGAAATAAATGCCTTCCCTATGGTTCCCCTAATGATATATATATATGCATATATATATATATACGTATATATATATATATATATATATATATATATATATATATATATACGTATAGTATATATATAGTATATATATATATATATATATATATATATATATATATATATATATATATATACGTACTATATATATATATATGAAGACAGAGGTAGGCGACGGCCAGTAAGACACATCAGCGTGAAGGTGCACCATGGAAACGTTCTAAATTCATTATAATTTCTTTATTTCCTACGTTTCGTAATAACTTTATTATATTCTCAGGGAATCTTATGCAATGAAGGCAGAGGCCAGATTCTGTCTTCTGCCTACATTGCATAAGATTCCCTAAGAATATAATAAAGTTATTACGAAACGTAGGAAATAAGGAATTATAATGACAAAAGACAGTTTGCATGATCCACCTTCCCGCTGATATAATATATATATATATATATATATATATATATATATATATCTATATATATATATATATAATATATATATATATGTATATACACACACACACACACACACGTATATATATATATATATATATATATATATATATATATATATATATATATATATATATATATATATATATATATATATATATATATATATATATATATATATATAATATATATATATATATATATATATATATATATCAGTCGATGCAAGGTGAAGGACAATCCTTTATTCCCATTATTGTACTTTATTGTCGCGACGTTTCAAAGACATAAAGTCCCATTATCAAGCTAAAAAAAAGATAAAACAAAAGTTAAAATCATAAACTCGGAATACATACTAGAAGTTTAAAAAGTTTACAAATATAAAAAGCAAGTACAAGAGTAGGGAGGAGTCAATACCATAAGGTGCGAAAGCACAGACCGAGTGACAATTCGGGCCGGGTCAGCTTCGACTTGAACTCACGAGAGATACAGAGGTGTTGAGGAAGACTGGGTGTTTTAACTGCAGAACGAGTTGTTTAATGAAAAGTGATTCTAAAATAGCTAAATGATGTTCGTTAGGGAGACTGGGTGTTTAACTGCAGTTCACAATCCACTGCGTCCATCCAGCTGCCGTACGTGACTCAAGTTACGCTGGACTCCCCTCCATAAATAAAGCTTTGTAAGTCTCCCCTGTGTAAAACAAAGTTACGCAAGACTCCTTTGCATACTTGCGCAAGACTCCCTAGCGTAAATAAAGTTTTGCAAGTCTCCCCTAAGTAAATAAGTTACGCGAGACTCCACTGCGTAAATAAACTTATGAAAGACTCCTCGACACAATAAACTTATGAAAGACTCCCCTGCGTAGATAAAGTTACGCTAAAATCTCCTAGAAAGAGATACGGTCTCTAACTTACTTTTCGCTCGCGATTTTGACAGTTCTGAAAGAGCACTTAATATAAATCACCTGTTTTCTCTTGCGCTTGCATGCTTAAAACCAAGGATTTTCGTTTTTGAGGAATGCTCCTTGTGCTGAAGGGTGACATAAAAAAAGAATCCACCTTCACATCATAGATCTGGTGAAGAGGAAAGGCCAACATCTCCGTACAAGATAGACCTAGCCATGCTATGACCTCCCTGTCATCAAAATACTTTTGCTAAGAATCAGGACCTCTTGAACGACAGAGCAAAGGTCAAGAGGCTGTTATCTACCACCAAAACCTTTACCCTATCTCTTTCTTTCTTCTAGCAATTTCATCTCCAAATTTTAGAGCTTTACCGACAGTGAAGGAATCCTTTTCAGCAACTCCTGCCTCTCATTTGTAAAACAAATCCAACACTGAAGGTCTTTGACTGGCCGAATTTACAACTAAATTTCGCCATCGATTCAAAAACCATCCTGTCATTGAGGGTAAAAAATAATATCTTTTACTATTGGATCCCATGGTAAAAGCTTGATAAAGTGACTGCAATGTGGATATCTAATAATACTGCCTCTTGACCTCGTCCTGTTTCCATATAACAAGATTTTGTAATGGAAAAGCCAAGAGACCAAATGGGGAAAGTGTTAGCAACATCTGAAGTACTTGTGCCCAGGTGAGTGTTCCTCGATTTTATTTATTCATTTATTTATTTATTTATTAACTACATAAAAATTTCAGGTGCCACAAATACTGCTTTACACGTTATATCCTTCATGGTTTATGTAGCCATCAACATAATCTTTGGCTGTGCCTTGATAGATTGAAAGAAGAAGCTCCGACGACTTCAGTTAATTCAGTCTAACTAATCGTTACTTCACCAGATGAGGTTCGCAGGAGGTATGGCCAGGACTGACGGTCATGCAAGATGAAAGACTATATATTCAACTATAAAAACAAGATGCCTGGTAACATAAGTACCAGTACCAATACCAAGAACAGCAGTGTTGCCAGTCGCACCTCCAAAAGTGAGATCAGAACAAAAGTCGATGGGCATTGCAGATCACATGGAATTTTGCTTGCAAGAGAACCTACATGAAAGACACCAGCTGCGTTCCAGGGCTCAAACCTCCACTTCTTCTCCTTAGACATGTTACTCTCTCTGACTAATCCCCATCAACCACTACCTTCGTCAGTTGCCAATGATCAGCACCTAAATCCTCAGCCATGGATTTTGTGTAAAATCGTTGAAAACTGGAAAACATTCAGAAAAACCACAATAAAATAAAAGAATTATGAAATTAGGACTTGCTCAAGTAGAAACATCTTCTATTTAAAGTGTCATGTATTTAGCTAAACGATCACCGACCTCTAACACAAATTTTTTATTTTTTGTATTACTTTCTTCTTAATTTTCCTTATAATAATAACCCAAAACTGTCTATGACCGATACTACCATTTAGCTTGATCAACTGAAATATTAGGAGAATTTCCCTTTCAATATTCTTCTTCTCTTGTAGTTTTTCCCCCTTTTCTTAATTTTCGGCCCTCCCATTTTTTTCTAAAAGGAACTAAATTGCTATCCATCAGTTTTCCATCTACGCTTAACTCTGAGCTCTAATGAACATTTACATAAAAGTATCTTCATATCTTCATGTAGTAAATATCAATTCATGGCCCTACATTTATTTGCCAGGACTTTTTCTCTCTAAAAATTTTCCTCTTCCTGCCTGTCCTGTCAGACTATACCAGGACTTTTCTAAAAACCTTTTATTTTCACTTCTACTTTTATTGACAGTTACCGTAAGCTTCAAAGGGGTTTCAGTCCGACCTGTCCTTTCTTCTTTTTTGTTCTGCTTCTTCTTTTCATGATCAAGTCACGTTTTTAACTCCACAGGGCTACTCTTGAAAACAAAAAAAAGTACATTTATCAATGCAAATCTGAAATAGCGAGATCCGTTGTCTGTTTGTATGGTGTTTTTACGTTGCATGGAACCAGTGGTTATCCAGCAACGGGACCAACGTCTTTACGTGACTTCCGAACCACGTCGAGAGTGAACTTCTATCACCAGAAATACACATCTCTCACACCTCAATGAAATGCCCGAGAATCGAACTTGCGGCCGCCGAGGTGGCAGGCCAAGAGCATACCGATCACGCCACTGAGGTGCTGAGATCCGTTGTCAACGTTCACTATGCAACTGCATTGAGTTGTCTGCTAATGTTCGTATTCCGAAACCTAATAAACCTTCTTTGGCAGAATGTCTTCCCGTGACCTTCGGGCATCCGATATACCAACTACCTGCTGAGGAATCAAAACAGAATTACATGCATTCAGACGACTATACAAACTGGACATTGTTGAAACAGCTATTGCGTCCAATAACACTGCCCTTAAACAGGGACACCTTCCGATATAGTTGCGATAACATAGCTCAGTAACGGGAGTAAAATTATAATAATTGTATTCAAATTTATCTAGATAACGAAAATGCGTATAAAGAGATTATTGTTCAAACCAGCCCAAGTATTCCTTTTATACATAATTGTATTTAAGTGGCAGTGCTTTACAGATTCTTTCACTCCCGTCTCGTGGTTATATCTTGATACTATAATTTCCTTTTCCTTTATATCTTTGTAATTTCTGATAAAAACTACCCAATTCGAGACAATTGTTCAAATTGCATATTCATGCAACGCATAAAGAAATAATAAATTACACTGATAACAGCAAAATTAGGAAATTCCTCAATGTTTACCCGATAAAAGGCATAAATACGAAAGTCGAAAATATAATTAGGGGAGATATTTAGAATATTTACATATTTTTATCTCAGAAAACTAGATAAGTAACTTAGGAAAATTCCAGATTCCTCCAAACTTTGTTTAAGAAAGGAATTTAAAAAAAATAACCTTCAATTTACATCCGTAATTTAGTCCCATTTTCAGCCCTCTAGTAATTAACTTGAAATTAGCATAAATTTGTTGGGTAATAAATCTTTAATTGGACGTAAATTCTATCTTGTTATCTGTAATTACATCTGATGAGGAAGGTCAGCATCGGTAATTATCCAAGATATTATGTTCTAATTGAAATGATGAGACTCTATAGCAGACGATATCATAGACTTTCACAACAATGCCACTCAGTTTCAATAATCATGCTGAGAAAACAAATGAAAATAAGATATAGTGTCTAATCTAGGTAATTATTCCTCCACAACGCCTTTTGACACGACAAGGAAAGGTATATGGAATTATATGTTTCATCATATTAATTAATCAACTTCCTTAATATTTGAAAATCAGCATTTTATTCATCGTAATATATGCAGTTCCTTGTCTGCCCTTTTCAAAAGTGATGACACTGCCGTCTGGATCATATTCATCAATGTTTGTTTGTTTGTATGGTGTTTTTACGTTGCATGGAACCAGTGGTTATTCAGCAACGGGACCAACGGCTTTACGTGACTTTTCATCATTGTTGCCGAGGCAAAACCGAAAGCAGTTAGGCACTAAAAATTATCATCTATTTCCAGCTGTGACAGCCACACTATTAATAAACACTTCTTTGTAAATCACATATCATGGCCTAATTCATTTATAGTGGCTCAAGCTTCAAGGATATTCTGTTTCTTTAATAGGAATCCTCTTAATTGGAAAGCGAAAGGTAAACATTAGAATTTAGATCATTATCTAAATCTATCTTTAAATAAAATCAAAACTACAGAGGCTAGAGGGTTGCAATTTGGTATGTTTGATGATTAGAGAGTGGATGATCAACATACCAATTTGCAGCCTTCTAGCCTCAGTAGTTTTTAAGATCTGAGGGCGGACAGAAAAAGGTGCCGACAGTAAAAGGTGCGGACAGGAAAAAGTGCGGACAGACAGACGAAAGCCGGCCCAATCGGTTCCTTTTAAGAAATCTGAAAGTAAACAAAACAACCTGGTTTTATCTATATTAACTGACGTGTACAGTTAGTATAACCAAATCTGACACATCATTGTAATAATGCTAACGTCAACAAATAAATCCCAAGTGAAATGAAACAGACCTGTCTCTTATACGGAGGAGACCTCAAACATATACTTCACTCAGTACGAGCAATCACAGAAGGTCAGGTGAATTTTATATTCCCCTCGTTGTTGATATTTCCTACCGTCAGATGTTACGTTTCTCTCTGAATATGCCATGCCAAGAGGGACGGGGTATTTCTTCTCTCGCATGTCAGCAATAGCCATTCTTTTCTCTTTTATTATTTAGTTCTTCTGGGATTCAGAGGGCGATGTTTCTTATCTCTTTGAATCTGTCATAGCAAGAGGGACGGAGAGCTACTCTCGCGTCAGAAATAGTCTCTTATCTTTTTATTATTTATTTGCTCAGGGATTCAAAGGGTGGAGACGATCCCCTCGACACCTACTTGTTACATTCTTGAAAAGTTGGAGAGCCACAGCAACTCGTTGAATGGAAGTCACCGCGGTAATGTATATGATAAAGAAATATTTCATCAAGATAATTTCAGGTATTAAACGAACGTGTAAACACAACAGGTTTGCCGTAAGTGGAAGAGTTACTCGATACTGTCATGGAATATGATTATGGAAAGTATGAAGAGAGACTATGAAAAAAATTTCACTGTTATGTGTGTGTTCATTTTCATTGTCATTCATAATTAGCGTTTATAACCATGTAAAGTGCCCAAAAAGCATTTAATTTTGGCACAATTCCTGAGCATATATATATATATATATATATATATATATATATATATATATAATCTATATAGATATATATATATATATATATATATATATATATATATATATCTGTGTGTGTGTGTGTGTGTGTCTTTGTGTGTTTGTGTGTGTAAACTGAATCACGAAAGTTTGGAACGTGACAAATGCATAAATAAAGGTATAAGCCACGAGGGAAAGTGAAACATTGAAGTAGCTGCAAGATCTTTCGACTCACCGTCCTTATTTACTTAGCAGACTGAGTCAGTCTGTTAA
>NC_061110.1:101340098-101357598 GCF_015104395.2 Macrobrachium nipponense
CATTAGCACATATATTTCTAAAGTTCGAAATTTTTCCCTTTTCCACTATCTCTTCACAAATAGCTGTATTTTCTGTAATACCAGTATTTCCTGCAAAGGTCTCGTTTAATGAAATTAACGCCCCTTCTACTACTCGTCTCAAAGTCCAAATGTCGTTATTTACATGCAAAAACAACCTTTGTACCTTTAAAATTTATTCGTGGTTTTCTCCCATGTATGTTGCGCAATTGCACTGTATGTAATGCCACAGTCCAAGTTATACACACACACACACACACACCACACCACACAACAACACATATATATATATATATATATAATATATATATATATATATATATATATATATATATATATATATATATACTTATACCTGTATATACATACATATCTTAAAGGCACCAGTAACAGTCTATAATATTAAATAGTCGGGTTGATAACCTTAGTTCTTGCCGGTTAGAGACAGATACAAAACGCTGGATTCCTCGAAGATTCTGAAATGAAAAAACAAACAGGAAACTTACCGGCGCACAATTGGGGTCAGTGACGCATCCCGAAGATCAAGAGTTTCATGTAACTACCATGCATTTCATCTTGTGTGCCAATTGGTGACTGTGTGTGTTCGTAATGAACAGAAAATGACATATAATCTAGGGGGCAAGGGCAATTGGCAAGGGGGGATTTACTGAATTTGATTGATAGAGTGTGGAACATGCCACAGAAGAGGTGCTAGAAGAGATGGTACAGATCCGTCGGACAAGGTACCACAGAGGAAAAACTTTGAAAAAGTTAACATTTGAAGTGACAATTACTTGAGTTCTAGAGAAAGGGAAGTGAGGTGTGGCACACATTCTTTATTGACGAACTTTAATGTTTTATGGTGTCATAATTATGTCTCTTTATTTCAGATAGATTCGAACTCACTTTATCGATTTTCTCTAGTCTAATTTTGACTATTAATAAACTATGAATGTTTGGACACTTAGGGGAAAAGGGGGTACTTACTTAAATATGATTTTGAGAGGAATATGAGAGTTTAACGTTTCTTTTTGGGTCAGGCTTAATTAATTTTATTCCATTTTCATGTTAGCTAATTTTGGAAAATAAAAAGTACATTTTTGTAACAACATAGAGTTTACATTAGCCTAGTTTGAAACTGATTTTCAGCCAACCCCAGAAATGGCATTCAACAGAAAAAAGTTAGGCTACGTTACCTGTTAGATGTTTTGTTTTCATTTTTTTAAACGAGTGTCATTTAACCGCGTTAAAGATTTTTCTTCTTTAGACATACATACATACATGTGTCTATTTGTACAAGTGTAAAATATGTTTGTGTATAGGAATATGGAAACAAATGACGAACCTTGAAATAACACGAAAAACGAAAAGCGTTACTATTTGTAATAACTCATAACGTTCCCAAAACAATTGTGGTTTTGACGGTAATCCAGGCCTATTCCGCAGGATGAAATGTCTATACTGCAGACAATTGGGGCATATGCATATTTGGTCAATTAGGCTAAGCTCGGGGATAAGGACAGTAAACCTTCGCCATAAAAAAAATGAAAAAATAAATAAATCTTCGTTAAAAAAAAAAAGAAAAATTAAACCAGCAAAAATACTGAAACTCCTGTCTGACTTTCATAAACACTGAGTGTTCCTGGTTGCCCGAGATGTAACAGAGTATTGGAACCTTTCCAAGAAAAAAGCGGGACGCCATATCTTAAAAACTAACCATAGAGCTTTCTTGAAGATAATCTCATTATGTTTCCCGCACCCATAGTATATGTTTAAAACTGATAGCAAACCTAATCAACATAGAGGCATAGTAAAAAAAAAAAAAAAAAAATAAAAAAAAAAAAAAAAAATCCAGAGCTGATGCAATACTATAATAGAATCACATTCAACTGTGCATCTTATGTCTAGCCATCCCTTACGACGCTCCTGATTGTCTGTTGATAAGCAAAATCACACCATGCGAAACACACAGGCGCTGGACAGATGAAAAAAAAAAAAAAAAGAATATAGTTGGTAGTAGGTACCATGTTCAGGAGCCAAAAACACGATCATTGATATTTTTCTCCATTTTCTGTCTGTGAAGATACCAGTCATTCTATTAACACCCAATCTGTTATGATACACAAGCAGAATACTTGCAATTTGTTGGGAATAAGTTTAACAAAAAAGCAAAACGTAAAATGTAAGCTTAAAATAAAGATTGAAATCGCCAAATTGAAGCGCCAGTACAGCCAGCATGAAAGCGTCTCTGCGTGAATGTTGGACGACGCATAAAAGTGTCTCAGCTTGCATGTTGGATGACGCATTAAAGCGTCAGAGCCTGCATGTTGGATGACGCATAAAAGCGTCACAAGTGACTGAAAGGATTAATTAATGATGCTTCATCCGTATCACTGTAATTTCTGTGAATTTTTTTTTTTTTTCCATAATTTCACCGCCCTGAATATCCATAAATATGATGACTGTCGTCTGCATGTCTAATTCATGATGTTATTATTCTATCATCCCATTGTAATTTTATCATTCATTGCTGAATGCTCTATCACAGTCCTCTTATTCGACTAGGTGGTATTTATAGTGTGAGGTTCCGGGTTGCATCACTTTTCTTACTATGTGCGCCGTTTCTAGGATCACACTCTTCTGCATGAGTCCTGGAACTACTTCAGCCTCTAGTTTTTCCAGATTCCTTTTCAGGGATCTTGGGATCGTGCCTCGTGCTCCTATGATTATGGGTACAATTTCCACTGTCATATCCCATATCCTTCTTATTTCCATTTTCAGGTCATGATACTTATCCATTTTTTCCCTTTCTTTCTCTTCAACTCTGGTGTCCCATGGTATTGCGACATCAATGAGTGATACTTTCTTCTTGATTTTGTCATCAACGTCACGTCTGGCCCATTTGCACGTATCACCCTATCCGTTCTGATACCATAGTCCCAGAGGATCTTTGCCTGATCGTTTTTTCTATAACTCCTTCAGGTTGGTGTTCTTACCACTTATTACTGCAAGGTAGCTGGTGTTTCTTGCACAGGCTCCAGTGGAGGACTTTTGCTACTGAATCATGCCTCTTTTTGTACTGGTTCTGTGCAAGTGCCGGACATTCGCTTACTATGTGGTTTACGATTTCATTTTTCGTATTGCACTTCCTGCATATGGAGAGATGTTATTTCCATCTATTGTTCTTTGGACATATCTGGTTCTTAGGGCCTGATCTTGTGCCGCTGTTTATCATTCCTTTCAGTTTCCTTCTTGAGCCCTCCCCTCATTAGCCATTGCCACTGTCATTGCTGGCTAGTTTTTTTAGTCTGTCTCATGTATTTGCCCGTGCATTGGTTTGTTATGCCATTCCACTGTTCTGCTTGTCTTTCTCCTGTCCTCTGTATATTTATGGGTCTTCGTCTAATTTATCAGTCCTCTTCCCATGCACTCTTGAGCCACTCGTCTTCACTGGTCTTCAAATATTGCCCCAGTTGCTCTGTTCTCGATGTTGACGCAGTCCTCTATGCTTAGTAGTCCCCTCCCTCCTTCCTTTCGTGTTATGTATAGTCTGTCCGTATTTTGCTCTTGGGTGTAGTGCGTTATGTATTGTCATGTTTCCTGTTTTTCTGGTTTTATGCTGGGAAGTTCTGCCTTCGTCCATTCCATGTGTTTTATGGCTTTTATCATATTTCCAGCGTTTGAGCTTAGACTTGAGTATCGCCTTGAGTCTCTTCATATATTCTTTCCTGATCGTGTCCTTCATCTCTTGGTGTTTTATATCCCCTCCTTCCATTATTCCCAGGTATTTGTATCCCGTCTCATCTATGTGTTTGATGTTGTTCCCCATCTGGTAGTTTTATCTCTTCAGTCATTGCTGAATAAGTATTATTATTATTATTATTATTATTATTATTATTATTATTATTATTATTATTATTATTATATTATTATCAGTGTCGTAGCTGTTCCCAAAGTTTTCTTAATATATTATTTCGATACACTGTAATTACAGACTGTCCATCGGCGAAGACTTATTCCCAAGAGGGCAGGAACAGACCTTTGACATTTCATCGTAGATATTCGATTGGTTCTATTATATTTTTTTTTCGGTTTTCAGAATCAGGAGCCAAAAGCATTTGGAATTTTATGTTGAAACTGTTGAAACGTTCGAATGGTAATCGTACAAGCATGAAACATTTTTAACCTTCATGCTTCCTTATTTGTTTTTTCTCCCTGTCAAAAGATTAAAGATTGTTGTTTTTCTCTCCTAGTTGAAATGACGCCAGATATAATACACAATCAATCAATCCTAGTTGAAAATGGATATATGGTATGAGAATATTATATGAATAATTCTACATATGCTATGCACCGAAAGACAGTAGATGGAAAGATGAAATAATAGATAGTGTCATATTGATAATGTCCTTGAGATATATCCTAGTGGTACGCCAAACTGACTAATTTGTCTGGAACCCTACATATGGCTGTTTTGGTTCTTCAGACTACTCTTGATGCAACCAAACCTTCAAAATAGATATACCCCAAACGCCTCTGAAACTTCAGAGGAGAGTAGCCACATGGCAATAGATACCAGCGGACTTCCAACTCAGTTTGATACATCTTACCTCAGCCTAAGGAATGGCAAACCCTCAGGAGACCATTTTATTGGCTAGTTGGCTTAGAGATACATGTGCAGACATCAACTGAAATTGACTGAGAGATAAATCAGAGTTGACAAACTGATTTGGCTGCTTGGCTCTTGGTCAGACCAACCTTCTGATGAAGCCAGACTTTGAACATACGTATATGGCCCCAAATCTCCAAGAAAAGAGTAGTAGGTGCCAGAGGACTTCCAATTCAGTTTACTATATTTTACCTACCCGTAAGTAGTAACAGAACCTCAGGAAAGTATTCTATTGGTAAGTTGGCTTACACTAGCGGGGACACAGACGTCAATTGAAACTGACAGTGAGATAAAATAGAGCTGCTAAATTGATTTCGATGTTTGCTTGCTTCTCCAGACCACCTCTTGATGCAGCCAACTCTAGAATAGACATATCCCAAAACTCAATTGAAACATAAGAGGAATAACTGGGAAGCAAAGGGTATTATAGTAGATGAACATCAGCCGTGCATTTTGATGTCTAGCCAGTCCCTTACGACGCTCCTGATTAACTGTTGATAAGCCAATCACGGGGCTGGAAACTCTCAGTCTCTCTCGAGAGAGTTCACATGGGCAGGATGTGTGCTCCTCCTCTCCTGAAGGATACGTCTTTCAAAAGTATCCCTCTGGAGAGTTGAAATATACATCCTGCCAATGTGAACTCTCGAGAGAAACTGAGAGTTTCCAGCTCTGTGATTGGCTTATCAACAGCCAATTAGGAGCGTCGTAAAGGACTGGCCTAGACGTCAAATGAACGGTTGATGTGAATCTACTATAGCCACCGTCTGAGTCTAACGAACATCCTGAGACAATCTAATTGATTAGTTGGCATATATTTGAAAGCTCGGTCATTGAAAATGGTTGGGTTATACTTTGTTTTTTGTGTCTTTTAGGTGTTCTTTCAAATTTAGCCACAACTTAGCTTAAAATAAGTGGATGTTGAAGAAGCTCCCAGTGAGTAGTGAGGAAGGTTGGATTCTCTCCAGTATTTGTCAGTCGCTAATTAAATTGCTGACTTGAATTACACTAGATCTGGCTAGTACCAGTTGAAAGCAATACCTACACACAGACTACATACGAACACACACTTATATATATATATATATATATATATATATATATATATATATATATATATATATATATATATATATATATATATATATACGCATTTACGCATTAAGCTACAAATCTCCTTTAATATCTAATACGCTCAGCCTCGGAATTAATATATTACGTATATGAAAATATATTAATTCCGAGGCAGAGCAATTACCAATATTAAAGGACATTTGTAGCTTTAATGGCGTATATATATAGTGGTATATATCTATATATATATATATATATATATATAGTATATTATATATATATATAATAATGCAAATAAAGTATTGAGGAAAACAGAGTATATGAGGAAGAGAGAGAGAGAGAGAGAGAGAGAGAGAGAGAGAGATATAATATCCCTCAGAGATTCAAATTTATGCCGAACCGTCTCTGGGTACGCGGTACGGGCGAAATGACGCCAGACATTCGTCTTCTGGTCGTTAATATTCTCAGCTATTACCGAAAGAAAGGACGTGGAAGGAATAAGGTGAAGAGAAAAGATTGTGGAGATTCATGGTTCATAAAGAAAGTGTAATTGATAAACCAGTTTTATCTCCTGGGGATGGCGGGGTAGGGTGGTGGTGGGTGGAGGAGAGATGGGTATGTAGGGGGAGGGGGGTTGGAGATCTCACTATCTCCGAAAATAGCCAGATGTATTAAGTCTTCTTAACTTGATTTCTCTTATCATTAACTTATTATTTAACTTCAATGGTCAATCTAAGTTTAGATTTTACGAATAAAAATCATTTATTTGAATTACTGTTATTATGTCATATTGTGCAGTAAGAGCATTATATTGATAAGTATAATTTTGGTTGTAACTTGGTTATTTACGAAAGAAAAGTTATTATAAGTTTTCATTTTTTTTATATTGATCAGAAGATCAAGCTGGCGATCCTAGCAAGAGTTACCGCAGTTCGGTTTACTTATCGTATTTCAGTTCAATCATTTACAATAGGTGTTTCCCTTTTCCCATAGTAATTTGTAAAAAAAATGTAAATACATTTCATGATCCTTTATATATATATACATATATATATATATATATATATATATATATATATATATATATATATATATATATATATATATATATATATATATATATATATATATATATATATATATATATATATATATATAAATGCACCTGCCTTATCCGCCAATTTGTCTGAGATTATTCTGATAGGCTTGAATGGTTTACTCACCGGACAGATGACCACAAGGCGCTGTCTGAAATGATTGATGTCAGAGAGAGAGAGAGAGAGAGAGAGAGAGAGAGAGAGAGAGAGAGATTTCCATTAAGAAATCTCTCTCATGGTTTGAATATTTGTAGAGACAATCTCGTAGTATTAATGTAACCGTTTCCTACATCTTTTCAAAGTTCTGTCTGTCCCCCCACTAAAAAAACAAAAGACGCTGAATATTGCATTTTACCTTCATCATTATCAATCATTGTCCCTCTATGATCGTCTGTGTTGCCAGCTTCGTCATTTCCCTACACGTTTAATCATGTTGATTGGGAAAGTCAGAAGTTGTCGGCTTAAGATTCCATAGCCTGTCAGTAAGGATACACACGACTTAGTCATTTATATCTTTATATTATATTTCAAAGGACGTAGGACTTTTTGACCTTCTGATGACTCTGGTGTTGCAAGACTACACTTTTTTTTTTCACGGAGCAGCCAATAAAATATTATTAGAAGAAAATGACTCATAGTAGCATGGGTTTTAAAAATAAAAGGGGAAACACATACACAGTAAATGTATATGTGTTCGATTCTCCTTTTCAATCCCCAAAAGCTGTCTGTGTAGATTAATATTTAATATATAATAGCAATTTACCAATCCTTACTAAAAGCATATTCTCTGCTGTTCATATAAGCGAGGTAACTAAGTCTACCGCATAACCAGCTCCGTTTCAGGAAATCCCTTCTTATAGCCATCCCCTTCGGAGGGGGAGGGGAGTCGGATCAAACCACATTATAAACCATCTTAGGGGTCCCCACTATAACCCTGCCAAGTTATAGTGATTGAATGACAGACGGACGGACAGACATAACACCCATTATAGTAATTCAGTAGATGAAACCTATTCTCATGGAACAACCTCGCCAAAGGGGCCAGGGACTTGAAATTCAAGCTTCCAAAGAATGTCGGTTTCAACCTCCCACTGCAGACCCCTTGCTGCAGCAGTAACTGATCATGACACAGATCCAGTGATTTTTAATCGCCCTGGGGGAGACCCGAACCCGCGACATCTGATTGGCTCTGCGCGACACTAACCACTTTACCAGCGGGCCATCTATATATGACTAGATAATCATTTCTCAGAAACAGCTGCATGAAAAATGGATGCAAATAAAATCTGGCGGAAGGACTGATAAGAGAACATGCCAAAGACTTCCAGTAATTTTTCTATTTCAATGATTTCCAACTGAATAACATTATATCAATAATTTAACAATGGAGAATATGGAATCTGCTGAATTTTATAGGCCTGTAATGTTGTCAATGATGTTACGGTCATAAGAAAATATTACAGGTACGATATCATGAAATATTCACATTTCAAAATAACCTTCTAAATGAAATAACAGCTTGCATGGTAAACCACGTACAACATTATTATTGGTTATACTTCATTTGCATAAATTTCCTAAAAAACGAAGCTTATGCTAGTCAGAGAAACAGACTTGACTTGAGATTCTGAAATGTTGGCTGCAGAAAAAAAAAATGTTTCTTCGGTGCAATCGAATTTTCTGTACAGCGTTTATTGCTGTATGAAACTCTCAGCCATGGACAGACGTAGGCCGGTGTTGTAGGTGCCAGACGAACGATCATGACTAAACTTGACCCTTAAATAAAATAAATACTACTGAGACTAGAAGGCTGCATATTAGCATTTTGGTGATTGAAGAGTGGATGATCAACATACCAATTTGCAGCCCTCTAGCCTCAGTGGCTTTCAAGTGACTGTAAGGACAGAAGATATTTGAATGACAGCCATAACTATTAGTATTACCAGTTGCTAGTTCTTGATGTAAAATAACTTGAAAAACCAAATGATTTAAAAAAAAAGAATATAAGTTTAACTTTCAGTACAATACAAAAACAATAAGTAATCGTCCTGTGTAATTGATGTAGTTAAAGATTCCAGTGATTCATGAACAACAAATGGTTCTTTTATTATCGTCAAAGTAGTAAAGCAAAGGTTTTGTCCTTAGTGAAATTTATGATACATGATGGTATGGAAAAAGCAGAGAGCAATCACTTTTAGGACACAACAGAGAGTATTTATTGAACTTATAAATACTTCGAGTATACATCACGATACTATACCCTAATAGTATTCGATCACATTCTTAATGACACGTGAAAAACTCTTATTACATTTTGGGCAATGCAATTTACCTGTTATTTGTGAGTCCTTCTTTCAACCTCTTTAGTAGGTATACTGGTATATGGTGTTTGTTTATATTTATTCTGTCAAAGACAGAATTAAATAAATAAATATATATATATATATATATATATATATATATATATATATATATATATATATATATATATATAGCGTGTATGTTTGATGTGACTGTAAGGACAGAAGATATTTGAATGAGAGCCATAACCACTTGTATTACCAGTTGCTAATTCTTGAAAAAAACAAATGATTTGTAAAAGAATATAAGTTTAACTTTCAGTATAAAACAATAATGAATAAGTAATCGTACTGTGTTATTGATGTAGTTAAAGATTCCAGTGATTTATGAAC
This sequence comes from Macrobrachium nipponense, assembly GCF_015104395.2. Classification (NCBI taxonomy): domain Eukaryota; kingdom Metazoa; phylum Arthropoda; class Malacostraca; order Decapoda; family Palaemonidae; genus Macrobrachium; species Macrobrachium nipponense. The sequence goes on from NC_061110.1 coordinate 101,349,647, forward strand.
ACAAAATGGTCTTTTATTATCGTTAAAGTAGTAAAGCAAAGGTTTTATCCTCGGTGAAATTTATGATGCATGGTGGTATCGAAATAGCAGAGTGCAATCACTTTAGGACAGAAACATAGAATACTTATTGAACTTATATACTTCGAGCATACATCCGATACTGCCCCACCCTAAAGGTATTCGATCACAATCCTAACGGCACGTGAAAAACTCTATTATATTTTGGACGATGCATTTTAGCTATTTGTGAGTCCTTCTTTCAAGCACCTCACTGGACGAGTGGGTTGTGTACTCGCCTATCAATCTAGTGGCCGGAGTTCGCTGCCAGCTGCCGTCAGCGCAGAATCTGACGAATGTATTTCTGGTGATTAGAAATTCATTTCTCGATAAAGCGTGGTTCGGATCCTAATAAGCTGTAGTCCCGTTGCTAAGTAAGCAATTGGTTCCTAGCCATGTGAATAAAAATCTAATCCTTCGGGCCCAACCCTAGCAGAGCTGTTAATAAGCTCATTGCTCTGGTTACACTTTTCCTTCTATCTATCTATCTATCTATCTATATATATATATATATATATATATATATATATATATATATATATATATATATAATATATATATATATATATAGAGAGAGAGAGAGAGAGAGAGAGAGAGAGAGATGTCAAGAAAACTAACACCACAGTCTCTGCTATATTCATTCTCTAGCTGTCTTTGACAGAATAAATATAAACAACCACCGTACACCAGTATACCTACTAAAGAGGTTTATCAACAGCAAGCCGAAACCTTCCCCCCACACTCATCCCCAAATACCCACAGCACATTTGACTTATGTAGATATAAAGGCCTTTTTTCCTGAAAAAAAAAAGTCAACTCTTGCCATCAACACTTCTATGGATTTATCATTGCTGTCCTTTAACGCTTCCAAAACTTGCCATCAATTAACCAACCTCTCGTTCTCAATTTAGCAGCACCTCCAATCAATCTAACAACATTCAGATAAATTCATATTTATTTATACTTAATATACACACTTCACTTTCTTTAAGAAGGGTTAATTTTTTCTATATGAAAAGGAATTGCATTCAAATTTTCTCTTACTACATGAATAAGATTTTCCAGTCATTTTTACATTATGCATTCTGTTTGAATCATAATTCTATATCAGTATGATATGACCACCTTTCATTCATTGGCATCACCACCGCGGTTCATATAGAATGCAACAGACAGCAATAATCCGAGGCATGAATACATAACAAATTATTGGTCCCGCTGGAAACATTTATAAAGTTCAAATCAATACTGGGTTTTTTCCATCTGTCCACCCGTCTGTGGTGTTTCCGTATGGTAACACTGCGTCCCGGACTTTAGATAGTTACATTCAGCTTACATTCAACAATAATAATAATATCCTATTTCGAATATTAACGGTCTAATTCGCATACAGTAAATTATTAAAACACTTTTCAGTTGTAAATGTACACCCAAATATCCTTTTATTTACCTAAAACTTACACATAGTAACTATCTAAAGCCCGGGACGCAGTGTTACCATACGCAAACACCACAGGCGGGTGGACAGATGAAAAAAAAAACAAAAAAAAAATATAGACATCCTACATTTCAAACCTCGAATTTAATTTCCAAAACAGCTGATTCAGAGCTTTCTGTCTTTTATTATTTTGTTAAAGCAATTGCAGAGTAACCCATAAGAAAACTCATTCCCTGCCGTATAATGTTTTGGAAGAGCTAAAGATTTCTCATTAATTTGTATTTAAAAAAAATTAAATGACTATAATTTTTAAACTGAAAAGATTTAAATAGAAAAGATAAAATGGTCATATCTAACTTACCTTTACTTATTCACACCTGAAGCCCATTTTGGATAAAATAAGGGGCAATTGAAAGGATCATAATGATATCACGACCGATGAAGGACCTCGACAACTAAGTACTTAACTGTATCCACCCATAATCTTACATGTGGTTGGTCTGTCACATATCCTCGGTTTTTTTCCATCTGTCCACCAGCCTGTGGTGCTCGCGCATGGTAACACTGCGTCCCGGGCTACAAATAGTTACGCTATGTGTAAGTTTTAGGTAAATAAAAGGACATCTGGGTGTACATTTGCAACTGGAAAGTGTTTTAATAGAATATTAACAGTGTAATTCACATACAGTAAATTATTAAAATACTTTTCAATTGCAAATGTACACCCAGATATCCTTTTATTTACCTAAAACTTACACAGCGTAACTATCTAAAGGCCGGGACGCAGTGTTACCATGCGCGAGCACCACAGGCGGGTGGACAGATGGAAAAAAAAACGAGTATAGGCAGTGTCTGTTTTCTTTACAATATGCAGCACATGACTGGTTACTCGACCTGTAAAATGGAAAATATGCTTCTCTAATGAATGATATATTCCAGTTGCCTTTCAGAATATTAGTCAACATCCCTAAACGTTTTAACAATATTGAAGGAATTAGAAATTAATTAATCAAGTGATTTTTATAACTATAATACAAAAAAGGCAATAAAAATTAAAAAATGTGTTAATATATGAATGATATATTCAGTTGCCTTCAGAATATTAGTCAAAACATCCGTAAAAGTTTTAAATTTAACAATACTGAGGCGTTAGAAAGTAATATTCAAATGTTTTTTGATAACTATGATACAAAAACAAAAGCAATATTTTCTAAAAGCACAGATAGATAGACAGGCAGAGAAAGGAAGAGAGACTGGCATGTGGGATTAGCGAATTTAGTTCATAATACATATTTCATTACATCATCTCCATAAGAAACATTACATTCACAACTTAACTAATAATACTAAAGTTTTTTGACGAATGTGTATTTTATTTTGCAATAACTTTCATTAGACAATTATTGTAATTGAGCAATAATGGAAATAGTTTCTTCTCATATATTAAAAAAGTATTCATTTTAAGTAAATATTAAAAAATCATAAGCAAGTGCTACTAAAGCGTTTGCAAGCATTTTCTATTTTCTGATTACCACTCATATAAAAAAGGAATAATACTTCACATCCATTTCCTACATAATACAGACTCGTGCTATCAAATATTTTCCTTTTATATAGATTTCTACTTCCAGGCCTGTGCTAGACGAAGTTGTAATATCCCAAAGAATCTTCTACGTCCAATTCAGAATGTGTCAGACCGACATTTTTCTCGGCACTAAGAAATAAAGGGAGAGGATTTTTTCCTTACTCTATTTCTTCGACTGATTTTATCAAAAGGACAATAGTTTCTCTCTACGGTGGTTCTCTTATGTAATATGGTTTCTTTTTTCTATCTACGAAGAACTTTTTTTTGTATTTTAAGAATGCGGAAACATAATAGAGTTTTCCTGGTTTTACTGTATTTAGAAGAGTTGAAAACGGGGTAAATGTGAAATCCTTGTGGTAATTTAGGAGACTAAAGAATGGAATGACACCAACAATTGCTGGAAATACTTTCTAGTGAGATGAAATTGTACATACGGTGCAAATTAACTGAGAAGATTTACAGGGAACTGTGAAGCGAAGATGGAATAAGGAAAAACTCTGAATTATTAATTCACTGTCTAAATAGAAAGGTGATAAAGGTGACTAGGAATTATACGAGGTTATCACTGAGTGTAGTAGGAAGGTGTATGGCAGAATTTTGGTTGAGAAACGAAGACACATTCCAGGAAATTGATAGCTAAGAACGTTGTGGGTTTCGAAAGGAAGAGGATATTAAGAGGATATCAAGATTTTCCCCATCATACAGGGGAAGCAATTTCGTAACCTTAGACTAAGCATGAACTCCTCTAAATTTTCTATCTTTCAAAATCGAACAAACTTTGTTTACTTTTATTTACATATAAGTAGTTTTAGTTCTGATTCATCCTGTTATGTTAAAGGTTGCCATTCTATTTGTAGCTTCTCTTTCCACTGAATCCCCGTCATTTGTTACATTCGTCTCCCTGCTATAGTAGATTCACATCAACCGTGCATGTGATGTCTACGCCCGTCCCTTACGACGCTCCTGATTGGCTGTTGATAAGCCAATCACAGGGCTGGCAACTCTCAGTCTCTCGAGAGAGTTCACAAAGGCTTATCAAACAGCCAATCAGAGGCGTCGTAAGGGACGGGCCTAGACATCAGATGCACGGCTGATGTGAATCTACGATAGTGCAACCTGTATTCCTGTCACTTAATGTTTATGTTTACTTCCTGGCAAAGCCTTTGTTCCAGGTGATACTCTTGACTTGTTACCTTTGCACTTCTACAGGTAATTTCCTTTGTTTCTTCCGATCTCCATGTCTCACGCCCTCCGTTTCCTTCTGAGTCCCCGTCTCCACCCCCCCCCCCCCCCCCTCTTTTTTTTTTTTAATTTCCGTCTAACCTCCTCTCTTGTGAATTTTGGTCTTCACTCGCCATTTCAACTGAACAACGAATTTCGTACTGTCACGTCAAGCTTATGATGATTATTCATGATCACTATTGACATTTACCCAGTAAATGTGTTATTTATACATTCTATAATATAGTTCAACATTAGGAACTTGATGTTTCCAAGTAACAGGAATAATAACTATACCATAAGTGAAACACTGATACCATAAATGACAAAATTATTTTTTTTATGAACCCTATAGTTTCCAACCAAGATTAATGTTTATATGAAGACCTCTTAGCGTTAAACAGTGACAATTTCATTCACACACCACATTTTCCTTATAAAATTACATCGAATCCTTTCTGAGATTTTTAATATTTAATCAAAGTAATAGTGATAATCTTAGTATTACAGAAAACTTGCACGATTCATACATCAAGTATGTTTTATGAGATTCTTAGTATTACATAAATATATTTATGAGATTCTTAATATTGTATCAAAGTATTTAGGATATTCTTCATGTGTCATCAGAGAATTGATGAAATTCTTGTTATAGCATCAGAGTATTTATGAGATTTTGAAGACATTGGCAGATAAGAAGCACCTCATAATATGCATATGCAATACTCGTGATGATAAACTAATTCATGCAAAGGTCCCTCGACATTCCCCCTTCCTCCTACGACCTTAAGCTCATCTTCATGTCGGGTCAAACCTACAGAAATCTGTTTGGGACATCTGCGCTCTCTACGCCCACCTATGTTATGTGTTTTTCTAAGATGTCAATTCTACCTTACCATATCCTAAGATTTCTTAACTACAACATCATCCTCATCCTGCGAAGCAAATGACCATACCACGTCATCCTGATGTCTTTGTTTTTATCTATTGTTTTACAAACTTCCATCTTTCTCCGTATTTGTTCACCTTCAGTTCAGACACTCCAAGGCTCATCTCTACCGTTTTCACGACTTCATCTTCATTTCTTAACGTTGTGTACGATTCTGCATCATATAAAAGCACTGGTCTGATCGCTGTCTTGTAGACCTTAATCGTCATTAGTTTAATAGAATAAATCTCTGAGACCTGTCTCCACTTAGGCAAATTTGGTTTTGGTTCTCTGCCCACACCTCCATCTCATCTACTACAAATCACAAAATTATCTACCCTATGCAATGTACCAAAATGTTTTCAAGCTTATTTACCAATATATTCTCTATAGGCACAGGTTCCATTTTTAATACCAAAATAATTATTGGACAGAGAATAAAATATACTTAAAGATTCTAATCATTAAAAAAATATTTTATCCCAGTTCGTGGTATGTGATTTTATTCACATGCGATTACATAATCTCCTGACCACAATTGACAACTTTTTCTCATGACCATTCAAGAAAGAGAGAGAGAGAGAGAGAGAGAGAGAGAGAGAGAGAGAGAGAGAGCTGTCTATCTCCTGTTTTACTTGATAATAGATAGAGCCAAACGTATTTAAGTCAGGTTCAGGCGAGGACGCTGATGTAGAGATATAGCCAATTTTTCCAGGAATCTCCCCTGTTTTCTTCCATTTCTGGAATAAGAAATACTGGAGAGGCCACAAAATTCCAAGTACGGTCCATGATACCGATAACATATTGCCGCTTCACGTCATATTAGTGTTCTGTCCTTTGGAAGGAAGTACATAAAAAATGAATAAAAAACGAAAACTAAATATTTTCGTGTTAATGAAAAAGGAAAAAAGAAGTCTTCATTTTTTTTACTCTATAATTAATCCGGAATTGAGAGACGGCTATTCAACGGTATAAGGTTTATATATATTTCACACACACAAAAATCGAAGCAAGATATTGACCACAATTGAGTTATTTCAGTAAGATAAAGATTGTTTTGTTGTTGGATGTGGTAGTACCTGACAATTATTGAATTAACAAACCATCAATCAACCTTATGAAATGCATACGGCTGCCAGTGGTCTTGTCCTTAAAGCATAGCAACGCCTATTGAGAGAGAGTGAAACTAATAATGTGGGGAAAAAAACGCCCTAAAGAACAGATGAGACTCTTCACGAAAGGCTGGTTGCAATTGTATCGTCAAGCTGTTGAAAACGAAAATGACCAAGAGGCCGGGGTATGGGATTCATAATCTCATACCATGTACTTAAAAAAAAAATAAATAAATAAAAAAGTGGTGGGGGAGGTTTGTGTGTGTCAGTGTGGAAGGGGACGATACAATATATCGTAGAATTGTGAAAGTCGTGGATGTGATAGCTCTGGGTAATGAAAACGTAGAGGTAATTTGGTTCACGAAAAAAAAAGAACAGGATGTTTAGTGTTAACATGGGGAATCATCATAAATCCTTTGGTAGTGAATGTTGCAGAACTACGGGAGGCGTAGCACTTTCAGTGTTGGTACTGACCTGGTCAAAATATGATGTAACTTTTTTTTATTTGTTTTTTGAGTTACTCAACCGGTCTGGTAAAAATATAATGTATTTTTTTCGTGATTAAACGATACTCTTCCTATCTCTAAACATGCTCTGCCAAAGAGTCAGAGTTAAATGAATCTCAAAAAAAAAAAGAAAAAAAAAAACTACATTCGACGAATCTAAGAAAATACTCTGCCAAAGAGCCAGAGTTAGATGCAGCCCCCCAAAAAATAAATAAATAAAAAATAAATAAAGAATAAATAAAAAAAACCTACATTCGACGGATCTAAGAGTCATCATTTAAATGGTACGAAAAGATTACTCGATGCAAAGATCCCATTTAAAGCACTGCAGGAAAAGGCCAAACAAAACCAGAGCCCAAAGAGGCGATCCAGACATACAATGGGAAATATTGCGACCATTATCTCGTCGTTGTCTGGAAAAGGTCTCGATTTGCGATAGATTGGAAGAAGTGCAAGCCACCAATCCCCCCCCCCCCCCCCCCCCCCCGCCCCCCCCACCTCCCCCCCCCCCCCCCCCCCCCCACCCCCCCCCCCCCCCCTCGCTCTCGCTCTCTCTCTCTCTCTCTCTCTCTCTCTCTCTCTCTTCAAAATCTTAGTCGATGGTAGAGCACATTTAAGTGTACCTTTCGCCATTAAGATATATTTTCCTAATAACAACGAAATTCATGCTTTCGTCCTCTGATTTCATTTTATTTATTTGTTTTTTTACTGAGGATGAACTTTTATTAAGTGTTTATTATAAATTATACACGAACTTTTAACATATTTATTATTGTGGACCCCTTACAAAAAAAAAGTTTTATTGCTACTTTTATAAACAAATACTGGATAAACTCATCATTCAGGAAGTGTATATGAAAAGAAACAGCAAGTTTCAATACCTTTCGCCATTAAGATACAGGGTGTCCATAAAGTCCCAGTACCATTACAAGTATTTATTGCTTGCAAAGGTACTGGGACTTCATGGACATTCAGTATATTTTCCTAATAACAACAAAATTCCCACTACATTCACGCTTTCGCATTCTGATCAACTTTCAGTCGCTGTCTGTCATCCATAAAGCAAGATCTATTTTTGTTTAAGGATTTTCATCCTTCCCGTCTT
>NC_061110.1:101362598-101367598 GCF_015104395.2 Macrobrachium nipponense
GACTGCTATCATCGAAGCCAACAAATACGTATTTTTAGAATTCTTCTTCTGTTTTAATGTTACGTTACGTATATGTTTCATCATAGCTGTCAGTAACTCGGTATCTCCATTAGGTAAAGATAGAATAAAGAATAGAAATGAATGGTTATTATACTGTTTGGTAGTTTCATTAGTTGAAGAGAGATACTAATGAAAATTTATGGCTTACTGTGTCCTAGGAAAAGTGATTGCTTGGCGTTCGTTCGGTACTCGTAAGAGCTGAATGTAAACAAACGATTGGAAGGTATTTTTTTGTGTATTATAGTTAATGATTAATTAATAATTATTTGAAATGAGTACATACTGATTATTTATACATTTTATTGGTATATTCTAAGCTTTTAGCTTCTTAGGTTTAGATGTCAGAATCATAGACTAGGCTACAGTAGCAACCGCTAACATAGGCTAGGCTTATTGCTAAGGGACATATGCTAAAGTCCTAATATGTGCAGTAAAAATGGGGTTGAACATTACATGCAGTTGAATATAACTCAAGTATGTACAGTATTTTGCCTATTTGGAGTCATATTTCTTCCGTCAGATCGGCGTTGTAACCCTAGAACATGTGTTGTAGGCCTGGAAATATAATTTACCGGGGTGTTTTTGTAGGGCTTGGAACGGATTAGGCATTTTACATGTAAAATGCGGTTTAAGATACGAAAAACTCATGATACGAGGAACGGATTAATTTCGTATCTTGAGGTACCACTGTACTTAAATTACTTTGAATAGTGATGTGTGAAGTGTATCTTTTATCCATGGTTATCTTTATTACAGATGGGTGGTACTAGAGACGGGAATCTCTAACCTGACTAATATAATGAACTTATTGACATTTTGTGTCTGGGAGTGAATTCTTAGTCAGGAGGGTAGAATGTTAACTTACTAGTTTTCTTTGTGGGCAGATTTGGGTTTTTTTTGTCACTGACTTGTTAATCATGTTGTTCTATTCTATATTCAACTGCTTTGGGTAATAAATAGTATATTTTCATACTTACGAGGTCTTAATAGTCTAACGACATGGTTGCAGACAGAGGGCACCTTTGACAACAGGTAAGGGTTTCCAATTTGTGTACTTATAATATATATATATATATATATATATATATATATATATATATATATATATATATACATACACATATATATATGTATGCATGTATGTATGTATGGGTGTGTTTGTGTAACTATACAAACATTTGGTTTGAATTATCAACCGAATTTCACCGTCAACCTACTGTCCTCCGTAGTGACGCTCTAATTTTAGTTATGGGAATTTTATCCCCGGTATCTCACTGGATTCTAAGTTATGCGAAGTTTGAACAAGCTTCGTAATCCAACTACCAATTTTACCCGCAAATAACGGCTTCTGCTGTAATGGGCTGTGTTCCCTATTACGTAGATATGAGTGTAATAACAAACACTGCCCGGCCGCTTCTCTCTCCTCGAACTTTTGCAGCAAAAGAGAGTAAATTAGAATCAGCAAATCTGACGGCGGTTCTGTCGTGGAAGCTCCTAAGACACTAAAATTGTTCGTGACTATAGTAGATTCACATCAACCGTTCCTGATTGGCTGTTGATAGGCCAATCACACGGCTGGAAATTCTCAGTCTCTCTCTCGAGAGAGTTCACATAGGCAGGATGTATGTTCCACCTCTCCTGAGGGATACGTCTTTCAAAAGTATCCCTCAGGAGAGGTTGAACATACATCATGCCTGTGTGAACTCTCTCGAGAGAGAGACCGAGAGTTTCCATCCCTAAGGCTGGCTTATCAACAGCCAATCAGGAGCATCGTAAGGGACTGGCCTAGACATCAGATGCACGGTTGATGTGAATCTACTGTAGTACAAAGGTGTATCGCCTTATAACGTTAGTTTCCTTGAGTCTGCTACTCTGGTTAGGCTCGTTGGGCTTCTTTCCCTGTTTTGCAATTATTTACCTTCCTCCCTATTCTTCCAAACACCTTCATTTTCTATTTTTTTTCATTTTCCTTTAAATCTGGGAGGGAATTTAATTCTTAGATGCATTGGAGGGAAGGACCAACTCTTAGAAGGGGTGTGTTAATAAGAAAAGGTTGAGAACCGCTAACTAAACTGATAAAACAACTGTCACCTGGACGTTGAAGGAAGTTTATGGTTTTGTTATTGTAGATATGCGAGTAAGAGGTGTAATGTAGCCTGTGTGTATATATATATATATATATATATATATATATATATATATATATATATATATATATATATGTGTGTGTGTGTGTGTGTGTGTGTGTGTGTGTGTGTGTGTGTGTGTCCAGGGTTTCATATAGTTTGATGTAATGGAAAAATCTATTACAAGGGATTATAAACGACGGAATGCATGTAAGGAAAAAAGGAGAAAGAGATATATAACTTAAGAACAAGTAAGAATATTTCTCTGGAGGTATATAAGAGAAATAGTTTTTGCCCTATCCTCAGTAACAAAGAGTCTAACCACTCCGGCTCTAGAGTCGTAGAAGATCCAGATCTTTTTAAAGGCGCCAAGATAAGAGAAAAGTAAATGGGGTTCGCGGACTTTTAAAGTCCAAGTGTTGAAGTTATTTAAGAGCGTCTTGAGAATTAAGAAAAAAATGGTGGCCTCAGCTACTTACAGAAGTTTTCCTATGGGTTTAAACATGTGACGGAGATTCGTTGAAAAATAGAAAAAAGAAGAGAGAGAGAGAGAGAGAGAGAGAGAGAGAGAGAGAGAGAGAGAGAGAGAGAGAATTTTAAGTTTTCAGGGGAATGAGTTTCGTAGATTGATTACGACAAGTTATATTGAGGATTACTTCAAGAAACGATGACTGATCATTTCTTTATCCAAATAACTAAAACAGATAAATACAGGCTATTTAGAACTGTGGAATTCAACATGAAACTCTTTACTTGGCAGCCATCACCTATCATGGCATTTCTTTATATATATATATATATATATATATATATATATATATATATATATATATATATATATATATATATATATATATGTATATGTATATATATATATATATATATATATATATATATATATATATATATATATATATATAATATATATATATTATATTCACCGAAAGAAGTAGTAAAAATATTCCCTGTTTGGACTGAAACACTAACCAGACAGTCCTGTTTGTCAAAACTTTTCATAACCACAAATTTATGTATCTCCCTATCTATTTTTAGTAAGCTTGTCATTGTTAATTTTAATAACGATAGTGTAGCACGTTATTCAGCTGAAACACTGATTTCCTTAACGTCGTTGTGCAGTTCATTTTGTTGTGTAAATTCACGCATTTATTTAGGTGTTATGTGTCACATTTTTTATGTTGCCTTGACTAAACGTGAGTCTGTATCTAATTATGCCGTTATATAGAAAAGTCTGTTTATTTCAATTTCTTCATAGGTGTAACAGGTGGTAAACGAATGAAAATGAAACTTGAACAAAGTTGCTGACAAAATGTATTTATTTGTTAGTTTTCTGTAAAAGAAAACTATTGACATGACTTTCTCAGTCCGTCCGCATGTCTTCTGTCCGCCCTCAGATCTTAATAACTACTGGGACTAGAAGGCTGCAAGTTGGTATGTTGATCACTCACCCTCCAATCAGCAATCATGCCAAATTGCAGCCTCCTAGCGACAGTACTTTTTATATTATTTAAGTTAAAGTTATCGTGCAAAACTAGTGAGGCTAGAGGGCTGCAAGTTGCTAAGTTGATTACCCACCCTCCAGTCATGAAATATACCAAATTGCAGCCCCATAGTTTTTATTCTACTTAATGTTAAATTTAGCCATAATAGTGCGTCTGTCAACGATGTAGGACAGACCACCAACGGGCTGTGGTTAAAGTTTCATGGTCAGTCGCTCATACAGAATTTTACCGAGACCGCCGAAAGAATGAGCAATGTTCGGTGGTCTTGATTATACGCTGTGCAGAAAACTTAATTTCGGTGCGTTTTTCTTTTTTTTTTTTTTTTTTTTTTTTTTTAAGCAGCACGTCATAAATGCAACGCTTACCAAGATTCTTTTACTGATTAGAACTGCTCACTCTCTTGTACACAAAGGGATGTGATAATGAACTTTGGAATGAAATCATGAATATGTAATGCACTTGTTTTTTTAAGTATTCCTCTGAGTGTATGAGCGAGGGACAGATAGACAGACAGGCGTTTCAGAACTAGCTTCCTTTATTCCATTGCCATCAGATTTTACACGATAATAATATCAGCTAAAATAATGCACTGCAGCCCCAGTAAAACTACGATGATGGTCTGGCAGACGAAATGAGACTGAAACATTATGAGGGCACATTTAATGTTAAATCTATCTTGCATCTTGAAGCAACGTATTTTTCGATAACTGCAATGAAACATATTTTGAATTATAATGATTTATTCATAACTCACTCTTAACTGCTCTTAAAGCAAAAGGGACTGTCTAATGGCTTTCACATCTTTCATTATAAAAGCTGGCATTATTATTATTATTATAGTTATTATTATAATCTTTTTTTTATTATTATTTGTTTTTGGTTTATCACAATCCTCCAATTCGACTGGGTGTATTTACAGTGTGGGATTCCGGGTTGCATCCTGCCTCCTTAGGAGTCCAACACTTTTCTTACTATGTGCGCTATTTCCAGGAGCACACATTTTTGTATTAGTCCTGGATTTACCTCAGCCTCTAGTTTTTCGAAATTCCTTTTCAGGGATCTTGGGATCGTGCCTTTTGTTCCTATGATTATGGGCACAATTTTCACTGGCATATCCCATATCCTTCTTATTTCTATTTTCAGGTCTTTATACTTATCGATTTTCTCCCTTTCTTCTTGATTTTGCCAATCAATTATTATTATTATGATGATGATGATGATGATGATGATGATGATGATGATTATTATTATAATTATTAATTTTATTATTATTGCAAGACAAGCTTCATCCATA
>NC_061110.1:101370098-101377598 GCF_015104395.2 Macrobrachium nipponense
TATTATGATAATAGGTAACCTGATTAAGAATAGTGGTTACTGGTAGATTATGGTAATAGGTAACCTGATTAAGAATAGCGGTTACTGATAGATTACAAACATGATCATGGATAATTGTTAAAGAGTACTTGTCACTCTTTGTAATAGGTAAATATAATGGTACAATTGTATAATAGTATAATTGTGCACAGATTAATATATAGGGCTGGTATATTTTATTAGGTGCCCGAAAAAATACCTTTAGGAGTATATAATATATATATTGGCTATAATATTTTATTAGGTGCCCGGGAGATACTTTAACTGTTCAAATGCAAAGGCGTGAATCTTTGTTCTTGTCCTACATTTTTCCAGCATACAGACCGCTTTCACACACAACACAATTCCAGACATTTTCCTAGGCACCAAATGAAATGGCCAGTTTTCAAGCGGCCCTGAACTCAAACGCCTTGAGTGTAACGGGTAAGTCATCTGGACGGGACAATACGTTTCCTTGGAGATCCTTCTGTGTACGCCTCAGCCTACGCCAAGCAAAGATGTTGACGGCGATAACCAATATGGCCGTCACGCTGAAACACGGCCAGCAGAACGTAGTAACGAAGATTTTCTCCACCTGCATAAGTCGGTGACGCGTGGTTCATCTCAGCCAGTTGCGTCAAACGATGAGCCACCCGCGTGTTTGTATGGAGAGGTAGTGATGGGATAAATTGTAGACGCCCAAGTATTATGTTTCGCAAAATAACGCCTTCTCAACGATATTATCGTGTTGACCCCTCTGACGGTGTAGTTTGTAGATGTCCCCGTACAACCATCAGCTGCTACAAAGATTGGGGAATGGGCGGTGGTCCCGTCCGGGCATACGATGTGGAAACCGTCTTTGTCGTATCGGATCCAGGAGCCATTATTCATTCTGTAATTGAATTAATTACTGTAAAAGGGATAAAGTTTCCTCAGACAACCTTCGCGTGTATGAGAGAGAGAGCCGTTTAGCACTATGCCTAACTCACATGAATCCGTTGATATAGGATAGAATTCAAAGGAGTCAGCTGTACAAATTTTATTATTCATGGCTTCTGAACAGTGAGTGAGTTTATCTAAGTCTTTAATGACTGTAGATGACTTCCTATCAGAAGAAATCAGAACATGCCCCGTCAAATTGGATATTACTGGACTTGAGTTATTCGTCATGAAAGTAGGAAACGGTGCTATTTTGTATGATTGCCAAGCATCGGAAGAATCAAAAGGTATGGTGATCATAATCATATAGTTTTTTCAACGCTGACTGATAGTTAGGCTATAATAGAACTCTACTTTATGGGCGTCTAATAAAGGAATATAACCTAGTTTCTCCGTCCGTTCTCCAAGTTAACGTCAGATCTTAATAGGCATGAGGTGTGGAGATAACACACCCTTTGTCGCTAACGTAATAGCTTCTACATAGTCTTTTGATTTCTCAAATATAAATGTGATATTTTCACACGGATATGATCTATTTTTCGAACTATAGTAAGCCAACGTAGCCAGCAAATGTTGAACTTCCATAATCTGATCGATATTATTTGAATGTTCGTTTACCAAACTCATTATTAGATTGATTGGGGATAACTGGCTGCGAAGTTCAGACAAAGCTAATTCGGTTTTGTGTGGCAAAAACTCAATTCTTTTATTTTGATTATTTATCTTAAGGCGATTTGAAAATTCCTAAGCCTAGATTCGCAACAGATCCCAAGATGTTTAGTCCAGCCAGAATAAGGGTTGCGGCGTTCGAGATTATTGTGCCACACAGACCACATCAGCAAGTCACGAGCAAGTTCCTCTGCCTCAGCGGTTTTATTTTGTATGTCATAAGACAACATTTCCGCGACGGTTAGGGTTTGAGCTAGCGAAATCCCTGAGTTAGCATGAAAATTTACGTTGGTGCATTTCCTTAAGCGAAATGGCAAAAACCTCATCAGGTCCATTCTTTAAGTTAAGGACGTCATCTTCAGGCAAAAATATGGCCTGCATATCCACTTCTATGACTATATTACTCGACACCATAAAAATGTCTTCTGTTCTCTCGATAATCGAGCCATGATTAAATTCTATTTCTTTCGTCTTAGCGCTCTTTCCATACAACAAAGATGTCTGAACACACAATATCACTCCCAACAATAACAGATTCATTTTTGAAAACCTGCAATGAGTAAAATATATGTAATAACTCGTGTAAAAGAATATGTTTACATACAAATATGAATTATTATACAAGTTTCATAAATACAACCATTTTTTCCCTCACTCCATCTACCTTTCTTTAGATTCTGATATGTGCCAAGGGAACTATTCTCATATCAGTGGGTTTGGATACATTTTGAACCCTAAATCTATTGGCCGTTAATGTTTCTAAAATGTTTAAACGGGCCTTCAAACTTAGGTGTCAGTTTATAATTTAAACCTTTACGTACGTATACTTGTATGTATACCTGATCGCCACGGCATATTTGGTTTCTAGTTGGCTTAGCTATTTTATCATGATTTCTTTTCATTATAATTTGTGCTTCTTCTAGATTCTTACGAGGTATATTATATCGACTTATGCTTGCATCCATAACATCCTTTAGAGGATTTGATAAATTAGTTGTAGGCGTTAATACATGGAAAGGTGTTCTAGCTGGGATACCGTACAGTGCCTCGTGCGGTGTCATTTTAATAGACACTGATACGAGTGATTAAGTGTGCTTAGTACCGCAGGTATGGCAATGTCCCAGTTGGGGTCTGCCCCCCCCTAAGGTGACCCTTAAAATAAACAAACCTTACGATTTGCCCTTTCCACTAGCCCATTAGACTCTGGGTGATAGATCATGGTATTGATTTTCTTTATGCAAAGGAATTCGCACAAGGAGTTAAGGAAATGATTATTGAACTCCCCGCCCGAGTCTGATATAATGGTGTGTGAAATTCCATGTTTACAAATGTAGCACTCGTAAAACTTTCTAGCGCACTCGACTGCGGTTTTGTTTTTAAGCGCTATCAGTTCTGTATATCGAGTCAAAGCATCTATGATTACTAGGAGGTGCTTATTTCCTCTGTCTGACTCGTAAATCCTGTA
This sequence comes from Macrobrachium nipponense, assembly GCF_015104395.2. NCBI lineage: Eukaryota > Metazoa > Arthropoda > Malacostraca > Decapoda > Palaemonidae > Macrobrachium > Macrobrachium nipponense. Next base: position 101,373,190 of record NC_061110.1, read on the forward strand.
ATAAATCTAAGTGTACTCTTTCAAAGGGTTGATTTGGCACGGGGTAAGCCCCTAGGCTGACAGGTGTCTTCGTGTGCCCTTTGTATTCTTGACAAGTGCGACAATTTGCTATGTGCTTTTTTATATTGGCATCGTATGCCAATAAAATAAGGATTTGGCTTTCTGTGACATTAGGGAATAACCCGGGTGTCCATGCAGTGGATTTTCATGCAACCATTTTAAGACAGTGGGTATGAGTGAGATAGGTACCACCACCTGGTTGTTATTCAACTGTGGTGTGTTGCAGGTTTTCCTCGTCACGGATCTACACAGGATATTATCTTTGATTATATAATTCTGCTGTTTATACTTTATATATTCCTTTTCCTTCGGATTTCCGTTTAACGCAATGATGATTTTTTCTATTTGCGGATCTTTTCTTTGTTCCGTCTGTAATAGTTCAGCACTCCAGCCCAGATCTTCCTGTTCAGATATAGTTTTAACAATGGGCGTGGAGGTTGAGATATCTATTAATTCAGCTAATGGCTCGGTACAAGATGAAGAGGGGTTGCGTGATAATGCGTCAGCAATGATATTTGCTTTCCCACAGGTAAATACCCGATCCTCGCGCCAAAGTCCTGGATGATCATGTGCCACCGAGTTCGCTTAGGGCTGTGACTAAAGCCTTTAAAGAAGTCGGTTAGGGGCTTATGATCAGTGAGAACCTTGACGGGATAACCGTATATTATAAATTTAAAATGCACGAGTGAATTAACAATAGCGAGCCCTTCCTTGTCTATACTCGCATATTTACTTTCGGAAGGTCTCAGTTTACTGGAATAAAAACAAAGCTATAGGGAAAAACTGTGTTTATCATATTGTTGAAGCAATACCCCACCTACTCCTAGGTCTGAGGCGTCCTGTTACTATAAAGAATTCCTTACCGAAGTCAGGAAATTTCAAGATAGGAGAACTACACAGTTCATCTTTCAATTTATCGAATGCCTGTTGATGATTTTCAGACCATATGAAATCTACGCCCTTTTTTATAAGATCGGTTAGGGGAGCGGCTATGATGGAGTAGTTCTTAATGAACCTCCTATAATATCCGCTACAGCCTAAAAATTGCTGTATTCCCTTGACCGTTAGTGGGTATCGGAAAGTTACGGATAGCCGATACCTTATCATGGGACTACTTAAGACCTTCACTAGACACCGTGAAACCTAATAGACTAGTTCTGTTTTAAAAAATTCACACTTACTTATCTTTACCCTTAAATTATGCTGCCTTAGTCTTTGTAGCACTAACTCTAATTTACGTAGATGTTCTTCTAAGGTATTGGAAAAGATTACTAGGTCGTCCATGTAGGCATGTAGGATATCTCCTAACAAGTCTCCAAACACAATGTTTATCATTCTAGTAAAAGTTATAGGAGCACAACGTAAACCAAAGCATACGCAAAAAATTCATAATGTCCCCTGGCTGTGCTGAAGGCAGTGTATGGGATACTCTCTTCTTCCAACGGAATCTGATGAAAGCCTTTTAGTAGGTCAAGCTGGTGAAATATTTGTTCTGACCTAGTAGAGATAGAATATCGTCAGTACATGGTACTGGAAATCGGTCAGGGATTGTTTCCTCATTTAAGCGACGAAAATCGACGCATATCCGCCAAGTTCGATCTTTTTTCGGTACTACTATTAACGGAAAATTATAAGGGCTGTTTGATTTCCTAATGACTCCTTCTTTTAGCATTTTTACCTACTTCCTCAGTTATCTCATTCTGAAATTTCATAGGAAGTCGGTACGAAGGTACATAGATTACTTTCTGTTTGTCCTTGAGCCTTATTTGATGCTCGATGACATCCGTTTTTCCTAAGGTTCCATCCGTAGTGGAAAAAACATCATGATATTCAGTTAAAAGATTAAAAAATTTCTGCTGAATTTCTTCTTCTTGAATGTCCTTATTGATTTTGTTCTTTATAGATTGCAAAAGGGATTCATCCGCAACTGATTGAGCGTGATTTATCTCAGCTACAGTAAGAATGCGATGTTTATAAACTTCCTCATCCAAGATATGTTGATTTTTTTGTGGATTACTAAAGTGGTATTCAAATGATTACAGACTTCGATGTGACATTGTTGTTGTGAGCCGACTGTATAAATGGCTTGTGTGACGGATAATCCGTGTGTTTTCAGAGTGTCGGAAAGGATTAACATTTCAGATTCTGGCAAGGTTTCTTTACACGCACTAATATGTTCGAAGTTACGTTCGGCTCGAGAGTTTGCGTGCAAGCTGATATTACGGGCGAGCGAGAGTTCTGTTGGGTCGCATGTATTATTTCTTGGTTCATGAGACAAGTGATTGGTTCTTCGATATAAGTGACTACTCTGTCTGTCCCTTCCTTATTATCTAAAACTGATTTTAGGGTATTAGAAGACTTATAGAATTTTCCTTTGATATACACGCCGTGTTTTGCAGGTGCTAAGGTAATATTTTGAGTGCCCATAGACGGGTATCCGATAATTACTGCGGGATACATATTAACCCTTAAACGCCGACTGGACGTATTTTACGTCGACATTTTTTGTCTCTGGGGTGCCGACTGGACGTATTTTACGTCGACATACAAAAGTTTTTTTAAAAATTCGCGGAAAAATACTTTTAGGCCTACCAGCCAAAAAGTCTTGAATCACGCGCCTTGGGATGCTGGGAGTTCACGGATCAAGGTGTTCTTTTGTTTACAATCGTTACGCAGGCGCGCAAGCGCGAATTTCTTTCTTGCCGCACTAAAAAGTATCTGTGACACATCTCGGAAATTATTTCGTCACTTTGACATAATTTTTGTACCATTTTAAATTATCCGTTACATGAAGTATTATATATGAAAATGTGCGCATTTGTATGAAAAATACAACAAAAAAAAATACTCATGATTGTAGCTTTTATCAGTTTTTGAGAAATCATTTTCATAAAATAACGATAAGTGCCAAAATTTCAACCTTTGGTCAACTTTGACTCTATCGAAATGTCGAAAAACGCAATTGTAAGCTAAAACTTTTAATATTTTAGTAATATTCAATCATTTAACTTAATTTTGCAACTAATTGGAAGTCTCTAGCACAATATTTCGATTTATGGTGAATTTTATGAAAAAACTTTTTCCCTTAACCTTGACGTCCGCGCGGTAACTCTTCCGAAAAAATCATACATGCGATTGTGGTAATGTTTGCACCATTTTAAATTAGCCGTTACATAAAGGTTTATATATGAAAATTGTGCGCAATTTCATGCACAATAAACAACCTAAAAACAACCCATGGTTGTAGCTTTTATCAATTTTGAAATATTTTCATATTAAAATGATAAGTGACAAATTTTCAACCTTCGGTCAACTTTGACTCTACCGAAATGGTCGAAAAAACGCTATTGTAAGCTAAACCGCTTATATTCTAGTAATATTCAAGCATTTACCTTCAGTTTGCAACAGATTGGAAGTCTCTAGCACACTATTTCGATTTATGGTGAATTTATGAAAAAATAACATTTTCTTTACGTCCGCGCGGTAACTCTTCCGAAAAAATCATACGTGCGATTGTGGTAATGTTTGCACCATTTTAAATTAGCCGTTACATAAAGTTTTATATATGAAAATGTGCGCAATTTAATGTAGAATTCAATAAAAAAATAATTGAGGTTGTAGCTTTTCTCATTTTTGAAATATTTGCATATAAATCACGATAAATAGAAAAAAAACCACGTTCAGTCAACTTTGACTCTACCGAAATGGTCGAAAAACGCAATTGTAAGCTAAACTCTTACAGTCTAGTAATATTCAGTCATTTATCTTCATCTTGAAACAAATTCGAAGTCTCTAGCACAATATTTAGATTTATGGTGAATTTTAAAAAAATCTTTCCTTCTCTCAGCACGCGGATTCTCAGCCACAAATCTCCGAAATGCGTACGTTCCATTCTCGGAATATTTGCTCCGTTTAATTTCATATTAGGGCCCATTTCATAGAGTTTTATATATGAAAATGTGCGCAATTTCATGTAGAATAAAACGAAAAATATTTGAAGGTTGTAGCTTTTCTTATGTCCGAAATAATTGATAATAAAAAAATATATATATAAAAAATTCGACATTCGGTCAACTTTACCTAGTCAGATATGGTCGAAAACTGCATTTGTAAACTAATATTCTTACAGTATAGAATATTCAATCATTTGTCTTCATTTTGAAAGAAATTGGAACTCTCTAGGACAATATTTAGATTTATGGTGAATTTTTTTGAAAAAAATATCTGTTTACGTCCGTGCGTTACGAATTCATGCATTATTTTGTGATAAACATTTTCTGTGTTGCTTTATCGTTTTACAATGTGTTATATACCAAAATGATCGCAATTTAGTTTACATTACAACGAAA
>NC_061110.1:101382598-101387598 GCF_015104395.2 Macrobrachium nipponense
CAGTGGCGTGATGGGTACGGTCTTGGCCTGCCACCTCGGTGGCCGCGTGTTCGATTCTCGGGCATTCCATTGAGGGGTCAGAGATACGTATTTCTGGCGATAGAAGTTCGCTCTCGAGGCTGTTCGGAAGTCACGTAAAGCCATTGGTCCCGTTGCTGAACAACCACTGGTTTCTTGCAGCGTTGGTAAAAAACACAGTATAGACAAATCGAGAGATTTAGGACTATAGAGGAATGGTTAATCCTACTCTTTACTCCGCGTAAAGACTATTTATTTTAAATCTTTGTTTGTACAGCGCTTCTGTGAAAAATTATTTATGAAAGCTTAAGCCTGGTGAGCATAGTATTTATTCACTGAAAGAGAAATTAATAAATTTTGAAACAGCCCAAGACTAGGCTGGTTTAAAACGGCCGGTAACGGATGGATTTAGTTAACTTGCAATGTTTTGAAATGTTAATAACGGAATTGATGTTAATTATGTTAGTTATGTTAATTATGATATCAGTTACTAACCTGGTGTTACAGGAAACTTTCTCTGATGATATAGCTGTTAGCACATATATAAATGAGTATGCATATATATATATATATATATATATATAATATATATATATATATATATATATATATATATGTATATGTATATGTATATGCATGTATGTATAAATGTGTATGTGTGTGTGTTAACAACTATATAATTCAAAAAATTAAATTTTTCAGCAACCTCAGAAAAGAAAAGTTCTGTTGTTAATATTTCAATCAACGTGAAAAAAAAAAGAATAAAAAAATTTTAACTTCTTCGAACCCCTCCAGTTCTTGGGATATTTCAAAACTTATTCACTGTCCCATTCAGTGATTCCTTTACTCACCGCCCTTTCAACTTTATCCACAAATTTTTCCATGCAAACACTGCATTATAATCAGAGAGGCAAAGGCGCGTACCTTTCACACCCATTAAAAAAGAAAAAGTCATTCGGTGCCGTAAAGATGAGGAAGGACCAATATTCACTCCTGGACGAATAAATCTTTCCAGAGATTCCAAAATGGAAAAGAAGTGAAATGACTGACTGCCGTCATCCAGAGCAGCCGCCCGAATGTGATGATCTCCTATTCATAAGTTAAACAGAATCTGGAAGGAGATGGAGAACCTTTGACTAGGAGCTTCTGACGAAAGCTTTAAGATCGTCCCCATTCTTTGAAACTCACCTTTGGTAGGATGATTGCTGTCTGAGTATCGGAAAGAGAAATGGATGATTTTTTGCGAGGAACAGAGGCTAAGGTAATTAGAGGTGACCAACTGGATAGGTTCTAACAAATGGACTAGAATTAAAACAATAAGTATGTATCTGGTGTGTATATATATATATCTATTATATATATAATATATATAGATATATAATATATATATAAGATTCATATATATATAGTATCTTCCCCACGATGAGGTATAGTTAACAGATCAAATGTACCTCGTGCTTGGCAACCAAACAAAGCTTCAAATGGAGACATTATAATGGAATCACTAACCATAGTGTCTAACAACATCAATATATCTATCCCAGTTTTTATCATTACCATGTACAGTCTTTCTGAGAGCTTCGAGCACTTTCTTGTTTGCTCGAATGATTGTTACTTTCTGTATCCCCAGACCTCTGCCAAACATTCTAAAGTTTTGTTTACAAATTCTCTGCCATTGGCGGTCAATAAAACCTCGGGTGAGCCATATCTGCAAATGATACCATTAAAAGTTCTATAGCTACTTCTTCAGCTGTTTTATGCTTAAGTGGAAAAATTTCTACTATCCTCGTAAGTTCATCTATCATTACTAACAAGTACATATTCGCATATCTAGATTCACAAATATTTCCTAGGATATCCATATGTATTCTCTGAAAAGGTCTACTTGGTATCAGATATGACCCTAATTTGCAGGAAGTTATCCTTGCAGGTTTGGAAGCATTGCATACTGAACATTTTTTCAAAAAATCATCCACATCTTTCCCCATATTTTTCCAAATATATTTAGCACGCTCCTCATTATACGTTTTTTCTATCCCCAAGTTCGGACTACCAAACCTGCAATGTACTATATCCAAAACCACTGGAATTAGGACTTTCGGAATTACGATCTGTGTCGCGTCTCCTTTACTTTCACTAGACCTTAATTTATATTTAATTTTCATGACCAACAGATTGCCTTCTAATTCTAAACCCGAAAAAGGTAACTTATAACGATTCCTGGCTAATTCCCCTCTAAGAAACGCTTTTGCGTCTGCCAAAATTTCATCTTCATCCTGCCTTTGCTCTATGAGATCCATATCCCACTGTATAGAATCGCTAGTGACTAGTGCAACTTGAATTCCTTCCGTGTCATAAAAATTTCTACTAAGGGCATCCGCTACTACATTTAATTTGCCTTCTATATATTTGAGCTTTGCATCAAAGTCCCTGATAGTTAAAAACCATCGAGCTCTTTTAGGCGACAAATCGGGCTTATTAAAAAGATCCAATGATGGCTTGTGGTCTTTAAGGACTTCTACTTTGTTCCCCATCAGTAGCATTTTAAAATGTACCAAACTTAATACTATTGCAAAGGCTTCTTTATCTATGGAAGCCATTGATCTTTCATTGCTGCCCTTTGTCCTAAACTTCCTTCTATAAAATGCTATGGGAGTGAATTTCCCATCAAACTTTTGCATAAGGCAAGCACCTATACCCTCCTGACTGGCATCAGTCACTAATGTGAATGGTTTGCTGAAATCTGGAAATTTCAGAACTGGGGGATTCATTCACGCGTCCTTAAGTTTCTGAAATCTATCATTCTGGGGTTTTGCCCCATTGAAATTGAATGTCTTCCCGCAATATATCTGTTAGAGGAGCTGCTATGTTTGAAAACCCTCTCACGAACCTACGGAAGAAACTGGCAATGCCTAGGAATGACTTAATTTCTTTCTTTGATCTCGGGGTGCGAAAATCCGCTATTGCTTTGACTTTATCGTCGTTTACTCCTTGGATATGACATGGCCTAAATATGTGATTTGCTTTTTCAAGAATGAACACTTAGCTAGCTTAATTTTCAACCATGCTAACCTAAGCTCTTAAGTACTTCTGAAAGCACTTGTAGGTGTTGCGCGATTGTGTTCGTTGTTACTAAAATATCATCCAAATACACGAAAATTTTTTTACCAATAACCCATGCAAAACTGTATTTACCAACCTGGTAAAAGTCATCGGACTGCCCGATAAACCGAACGGCATCCGTGTAAATTCATAGTGTCCCTTGGGCACTGAAAAAGCCTTATATTCCTTGCTAAATCAGTTGAGCTATAAATATTATGTCCCCCGATTTCTACAAAAAGATGTGGTATGCATGCGACTGGATAACGGCCAGGGATTGTTTTTTTCATTTAAACGTCTAAAATCGACGCATACACTGAAAGAACCGTCCTTCCTAGGCACTGCTAACAAGGGAAAGTTGTATGGAGACACACTAGGTCTTATGATTCCTTTTCTCTTCCCATTTATTGACCTCTTTCTCTACCTGTTCTCTGATTTTGAAAGGTATGCGGTATGCAGGAATATAAATAGGTTTTGTGCCTTTCTCTAAGTTTACCTTATGTTCTAACACACTAGTCAATCCCAGTTTATCACCTTGTAAGGCTACTGTATCCCCAAATTCTGCCAAGAGCTCGCTCTCCGCTTCAATATGCTCACTATAATCCGCATTAGCTAGATGTTCTCTAAAGGTTCGCTCCCTTCATTGCATTTCTGCCTCTGAAAACTCAGATTTCCCCTCTACAATAGCCACTGAACCACTTTCATTACTCCAATCTTGGAGATCTACCACGTATATATTCTTCTGGTATTTCCTAACTGTATCATTACAGTTCAGTAATGCTATCCATGTAACACCAGTGTTTGATACACTGTTCACTGATGCCGTGCTAATAATCCCTCTTAGTTTCTCACTACCCTTAATTACGCACACATCCGCGGGTTTTCTCATTTCCCTCAACTTGACTTTTACCATAGGTCATGATTAAGTTTATCACACCCACCCCCTCTCCCCCGAGAAATTAAACCATTACAAATTAACTGGGAATTAGATTTTCATCTGCTTTCCAGTTATATATATATATATATATATAATATATATATATATATATATATATATATATATAATACATATATATATATATATATATATACATATATACATGCATATATATATATATATATATATATAGATATATTATATCTCTATATATAATATATATGTGTGTATATATATATATATATATATATATATATATATATATATATATATATATATATATATATATATATATAATTGACAAATGATTGGAATAACAAAAAAACGAAAAATTGATCAAAGATCGTAATGGAAAAGATTGTTATCTGCCAAGCTTATTTAGTTAATATATTATATATTATTTTGTTTAAGAATTATGATGCAAATATGCTAAAGTAGGTTCGGCTTGAGTGCTCTAAGTCTTTTTTAAAAATGAAAAATGATTTACCCATAAGGATTTTTTTTAATGATAATGAGTAGACTTTCTTTTGTGCTTGGGTTAGAGTCATTAAAGGTAATCTGTTTAAGGTTCTTAATTCTCAGATCTTTCAGACTACAACAATGTTTTTGGTCGTTTCTCGTTCTAAATTAAAAAAAATAATCGTTAATAATGTTAATAACAAAAATCCTTGTTCTAAAGAAGTAAGAAATGGCAAGTGGGCGGATTCCTACTATTCTCATAACAAATCTGGGTTGTATTTCTATTCTCAAAAAAGGAGACGATATACGACGGCAGTTACTCAAATGAAATATCTTATGATATTTATTATGAATTACGGAAGCGCTGGATGTAATTACGCAGGTAAAGAATGTGCATTGCATGCGTAGTATCTATAAGATAAATGAATAAGCTCTGAATTACAAGGACCTGAGCCAAAAAAAACAATGAAGGTTTATTATATTATTT
>NC_061110.1:101397598-101422598 GCF_015104395.2 Macrobrachium nipponense
TTTCATTTGAAGTGATTTCTTTTGCATTTATTTATTTACTTATTTAAGTGTGTGTTTTTATTTTATGTTCTCTGTGATTGGTACTTTTTACAATTTTGGTAATTTGCACCTTTTTCTGTGTTTTCATTTGCATTCATAATTTAGTTAACTTAGTTGTTTTCATTAATTAATCGTTGCACATTTAATTGAATTTAACACTTGAATTAATTTGCATTTACTTAGAATTCTTTTCAAGTTTCATTGTTGTTTAGCACTTGTGAATTAATTTACAAATGTTAATTATTGCCTAACACTTTTGAATTTTGATTGAATTAATTTTCTTAAATTTTGTGATATATTAATTTTGATTTAATTTTACTTACTTAATTCAAGAATTAATTAAACTTTGCTTTGTTTTCAAGTAACAGTAATTTTCCCTGATTATTGTGAATTTCATTTATAAATCATGAGTTTGATAATAAATTTTTGTATTAAAAATTTTTATAAGTTTTCTTTTACACCAGTATATTTATATGATTTGCTTAGGTAGAAACATAGAGTGGTAATTGAGCTGTTTTCCTTCAACTTACTTGAAGTGAGTTAGAACCAGGGAAGTACTTAGACTTTTGAAATCAGGGGAATACTTAGACTTTTAAAGTTGTTGATGGAGTGATGCCCTTAATTACATACAATATTACCTCACACCTGTTTTGATGAACTTAGTCTGATTTTCTGCAATACTGGTAAGTTGTTTAAGGGATCACTGTTGCCTTTAGAGTATTCAGTCGTTTAGTACCTGTGATGAAGGTTCAGGTGTGTGGCTGTTGTCAGGTAACAATTAATGAATGGTAAGTAACCAGATACTTGGCACTTCGTCACAATATATATAAAAAAAATTACATATATTTCTCAGTGTTAAAGTTCTAAAGGAAGTGACGTTTGTGGAAGATACTAGACAGAAATTAAAATAATTCATCTATTCATTTTCCTATGTGCGTTAAGTCTATATCATTAGTAAGGACAAAATCGTTGCTAAACTTGCATTAACACGGAAAGTGATTAATTAACTAATTAGGTATATAAAAGACCCCATGAAACGCTCATATTCTTATTTTTAAAATAAATCTTTTGGTTTATGAACGAAGCGATATTTTTTTAAACGCATAAATCAAGATTACTTTTACTATACTTGAAATATATACGATACATTACAGCACACTTAATACTCATAGAAGTATTTAAATTTCTCCTAACAAATATTAGGGAAAAATGAGGTTAGACAAAGTACAAAATTCTCTACCTCTTTAAATTAATACTTTAATCAATATGATGCAAAATTTTATAATTTTTTGTCTTCGTTATGTGATGATTACAAAATCAGACGAATCTTGTTTTACAAATAAATACATAATTCTCTTCTTTAAATCAATTTTATAAATGAACACACATTTCCCTACTTCTTTAAATCTATATACTTTTAAAATCGATGTAAAATGGTGTCCTTTCCTTATTTCGCTATGTGATGATTATGGACTAAAAAATCTTTTTCTACAAATAAATAAATGAAATGCGTTAACCAGTAAAACAAGGGCTTTTAATTTGTTGGGAATATATCGGAGCCATATGTCTTATAAATTGCCTATTCATTCCTAACAAATGGAGGAACGGAGCTTTTCCTGCCCCTGTAGGAGACAAAAAAAGTAGATTGAAAGAGTGACTTTTGAATGAAAATCAGTGAAAATTGAATAATGATGAGAAATGAAATGCTCAGTGACGTGTGAAAGATGAACTCATTCACAAGTAAATTCCACTTTGCGTTCCAAAGGAAATGACGTAAAATTCACTTTCATTAAATTTCCAGTCCTCAACAAAATTAATTCTAGATGAAAGGTACCGCACTCGGCCTTCAACTCCGCTCCTAAAAAGCCGAGAGAGAGAGAGAGAGAAAAAAAATTAAATTCCCTTTCGAAAAATCTGCTTTAAAAATGCATCAAAATTTTGAGCTCAGATCATCTCTCTTAATTCGTGGCCGTCGTATATCATTAATGGCATAACATCAATAATCGTGGGAGAATATATACATACATACATACATATATATATATATATATATATATATATATATATATATATATATATATATATATATATTTAGATATATGTTGGCCGAGTCCGTAAAGATGTCACTGAAGTCCTGATTATTCCTATGTACGCTGGTTCAAATCCACGAGAGGACGAAATTATTATCAACAAAGATATTAAAGGACATTTGTATCTTAGTGCATTCATGTGGATAAATATATATATATATATATATATATGTACTATATATATATATATATATATATATATATATATATATATATACTATATGTATATATATATATATATATATACTATATATATAATATATATATATATATATATATATATATATATATATATATATATATATATCGTTACGAAGTGCCAAGTATCTGGTTACTGCACTTACCATTCATTTAATGTTACCTCAGCAGACACCTGAACCCTCATAACACGTTTAAAACGACTGAATACTCTAAAGGCAACAGTGATCCATTAACACTACTAGTATTGCAGAAAATCAGACTAAGTTCACCAAAACAGGTGTGAGGCAATCTTGTAAGCAATTAAATTAATCAAAGGGCATCACTCCATCAACAACTTTAAAAGTCTAAGTATTTCCCTGATTTCAGAAGTCTAAGTACTTCCCTGGTTCTGAGTTACTTCAAGTAAATTGAAGGAAAGCAAATCAATTACCACTCTATGTTTCTACCTAACATAAATATAATCAAAATCAAATATACTGGTATAAATGAAACACTTATAAAAATTTTAAATACAAAAATTATTATTAAACTCAAAATTTATAAGTGAAATTCACAATATCAGGAAAAATTACTGTTACTTGAAAACAAAGTAAATGTTTAATTAATTCTTGAATCAAATTAAGTAAAATTAAATCAAAATTAATTTATCACAAAATTCAAGAAAATTAATTCAATTGAAATTCAAAAGTGTTAAGGCAATAATTGAAAATTTGAAATTAATTCACAAGTGCTAAACAACAACAAACTTGAAAAGAATTCTAAGTAAATGCAAATAATCAAAACGTTAAATTCATTAAATGTTGCAATGAATAAGACAGTGAAAAAATACTAAGTCAAAATGTGAAGGTAAATTAAAATATAAAAGAAAAGACACACTTCATAAGGAAAATGAAATAGTGCACAAAACAATGGAAAAAACACAAAAAATCAGAAATGTGTTAAAAAGTGTAATCTTTTTCACAAAACACGTAACCAACAGTTTTTTACCAAACCTTCATAACCCACCTGTTATTAGTAACACTGTTCCTAACAATGATTAGTTAACCAACACTCCCTATCCATTATTAGTTAAAACAAATTCCTACCATAGTAGTTGCAACTAATGGAAAATATAACACACTTACTTTTGGTTATACCAACTTCTTTCTTCGCTTGCTGCAGGTGTTATTATACATACTTTCACAAAAACACAGGCGCCCCGTTATGAAACAATGTCTGTTCAGATTCCACAAAAGAAACTAAATAACACTAAAAAACTCTAAGAAGAAACTATCCAAATATGAAATTCTAAGTTACGATCGTGACCCAATTTACGTTACGTCAAGATAATTCAAGGATGTCGAGAGAGAGAGAGAGAGAGAGGACGCGAGAGAGAGAAGAGAGAGAGATCTAACTGCCCTCGAGGTTCATGACATAAGGAAAAATCTTCTTCCCTTGCGAAAACTGGACAGGGTAGATGAATGAGACAAAAAACATTCTTGACACCGAATGCTTCCAGTAGCTTGAAATCTGATGAATCTTCGTAAAGAAACGTGCAATTTCCCACGTGGACTTGGACAAAGGGACTTACCGTACAAGACAAGTCTATAAAAAAAGACGTACTCTACTCAATCGAAACGGCGCTGAGCGCCAATTAAGATTGACAAGTTTTGATAACAACGCAAAACTCTATTCGAAGCGCTATCACATGCGTTGGACAGATTTAGGAAAGCAAACGGATTTCTTGCAGACCCTCTAATCTCACAGTGTTGAATAAAGTGTAAACATTCGTAGGTTCGAACAGACAGAAATGATCTCTCTCTTTTTTACATTCTACCGTTAATATATATATCGTTTACATTAGTAATGCGAATCTGAACACACATTTTAAAAACATCCTATCTAAGCTATCTAGGAACTTTGAAAATATGTTACACAATCTTACAGACATTTCAAGAGAGAAACATCCATACTTATATACAGATTATATATAATATATATCTATATAAATATATATATATATACATATAGATATAGATATAATTATTAATATAATATTATATATATATATTCATACTCCACGGGATCTTTGATCTTAAGCCATTAATGTTATGCTGGACGACCACGAATAAAAGAAATGATCCGAGCGACAAATTTTCTGCATTTTTAATGTACATTTTCGAAAGGATTTCAAATTTTCTCACTTTTTAGGAGTGGGTTTGAAGGCCAAGTTTTTGGCATTTATCTGGAATCAATTCGGTGACGAATGGAAAATATAATAAAAGTTTGAATTCTTACGCTGTTTCTTTAGAACGCAAAGTGGAACGCAAGTGAATAAGTTAAATCTTTCTCGTGTCGTTCGAACAGTTAATTGTCCCTTGTCAAAAATAATGGGAAACAAGTTTCAAGGTCAGAAAAAAGACCTTGATTTATGAGTTCTAAAAAATGTCTCTTTGCGTTGTAAATGAAAAGATTTTGTATAACCACAAACTATCGTTTCATGTGGCTTGTTAATATGTCTAATCTTAAAAAAAAAAAAATATTCGTAGGTACTTTGAGGGATGGCATTAAAATTTTCACCATAAAAGAAAGGTGGGGTCTATGAAGTATATTATATGTATATATTTTTTTTCACCTGACCAACACGGCGTGTGAATGCCCAGGAAAACTCTGAGTGATAGTCTGCATGTGGGGGAGTGAATAGGGGAAAGGGTAGGGGGGAGGGAACGAGGAGGGGGAGGGGAAGTGGGGAGGGGGAGGGAGAGAGAGGGAAAAGAGTGGGAGGGGTTTTGTGTTGACGTCCGATTGACAGTTCAACTCCTACTTGCGAACGTTCGCCGAGTAATGTAGTGAAGACAGGCAAGATGTACTGTCCTATCCCTTTATCCAGGTATTGCTGTGGTTACTGTACCCTTTTATCCAGGTAGTGCTGATGGTTTACGGTCCTTTTATCCAGGTATTGCCCGTGGTGTGACTGTCCATTTTTATCCAGGTAAATTTGCTTTGGTTACTGTCTCTTTTATCTAGGTATTGCTGTGGTGACTGTCCCTTTTATCCAGGTATTGCTGTAGTGACTATCCTTTTATCCAGGTATTACTGTGGTGACTGTCCCTTTTATCCAGGTATGCTGTGGCGTGCTTGTCCTTTTTCCAGGTATTGTTGTGATGACTTATTAGCCATAACAATGTGTTCAGAAAATGGTTCATTTCCACGTGAAGGCAGCCCATGAAATTAAATAAAGCGAATTTTATAGCGTGTCAATCGCTATATTATGATTAACCAAATCAGGAAACTCATTTAGGTTCGTTTCTTTGAAAGAGTCATCGTGTCATGAAGATCATTCTTTTCCTTTAATACTGTTAGTTCAGACATATTCAAGTATAGTCCAATATAAACCAATGTTTAAGCTTGCAATTTCATATGATGCTGAAACAAACATTGGCTCCAGTGTTAGTTAGTTCAGTATCTCAGAGAACAGGTCAATGATTCTTTCACCCGCCAACCCCCTTGGAAAAAAACTGGCATTCACTTCATTATTAACTTAGTATAGCCTCAGCATTGTCAAAATTATTCCCCACTTCATTATGTTCAATTACGAGTTCATTATCTGGACTCGTCTCATCTCTGAAGCACTATCGGATCGTTGGCGAGTTCTTGTGAAGGATTTGTTCAAGATTTGACGCGATAAAGGAAGGAGGGGATAACAAATGTCCAATGGTCTTATCTTCTGTTAACATCTATAATTTAATACTTCAGATGCATCTCCTCATCTAGGTCTTTATCACAAGAGAGCTATTTCTAAGTTTTATCGCTTGGCGATAGACTTTTTGTGTTCTCCGTACGGGACTTGTCATTCGTAAGTATTTGGTTCCTCCCATCTCCTTGGAATCTTAGTAGGAGAGGTTCTTTTTGGCTAAAAGGAGATATTCAAACAGGCAAGTTGAACAAGATAAACAAATTTATCTGTAATCCATATAGAGAGCAGCTCGCGGAAGACCGATTATGTTTGAATGGTTTGGCGCGGAACTGCCATCTAAAAGATCGCAAGTCGATAGCGGAACATTTAGTATCTCAGCAATTCATATAAAAAACATACGTATTATAGTCTGCCGGCTGGAAGTTAAAAGTTTCCGGCGTAGGTTAACAGGTCAACCGCTTCCATGGAAGTTGTTGGGCAAAGTTATCATAAAACAGTAAAAGTTGACAAAGCTTTTGAGGCTAGATCAGGGGGCTACTGCAGGACAGCGCCATAGCGTAATCTAGGTCGGCTTTGGCCACGTAGAACCCTCTAATGCAATGACCTCAGGTCAATGGGTTTATATTTACAGATCTTGTAAATCTAATATATGTAATTATGACATTAGGCTTCCGGGGAATGTTACCTATTCAAGCATTGAAGAAAGAACACACAAAAAAAACTTACTTGTAAACACTGTTCATAGGAAGCGCTGCTCGTAAATTACGTCTAGGTATAACATAATAAGGATAATGCATAAAAAAGGTTCTTTACATACCCTTGTTGACATATTCATAAACAAAGACAAATGCATGGAAAATATAGATCCAGTTTGGTATATACTAATGATTAGGTACCCAAAAAATAATAAAAAGGTAAAAATCAAAAACAAGTATACATGATAATATGATAACAGGTAAAACTGATTAAGAATAATGGTTATAAATAATGATTATAGCATGATCATGGGATAATTGTTAAAGAGTACTTGACACTCCTGTAATAGATAAATATAATTGTACAATGGTATAATCGTATAACTATGAAACTGCAGGAAACGCAATATATAGGGTTGATTATTTATAGGTGCCCGAAAATCACCTTTAGGCATATATAATGTATAATATTGGGGCTATAAGCTTATAGGCGCCCTGGAGATACTTTAACTGTTCAAATGCAAAAGGTCGGCGTCTTGCTTGTCCTACATTGTGGCCAAGCATACGGCCGCTTTTCACAACAACACAATTCCAGACAATTCCCTAGGCCCGAACTGAAGTGGCCAGGTTCAGGCGGCCCGAAACACAAACGACTTGAAGTTTAACGGGTACTCATCTAGAGGGCAGACGTTCCTTGGAGGATCCTTCTGTTTACGCCCTCAGCCTCGCCAAGCAAAGATGTTGACGGCGATAACCCAATATGGCCGTCACGAGAACACGGTAGCAGAATGTAGTAGCGAGATTTTCTCCACTGCATAAGTCGATTGAAGAAGTGGGTCATACTCAGCCAGTTGCGGCAAACGATGAAGCTACTCGCGCGTTGTACGGGAGAGTGAGAGTTAGTGACGGGAGATTGTGGAAAGCCCACGTGTAGTTCCGAAATACGCTTCTCACGTTATTATCGTGTTGACCCCTTCTGGACGGTGTAGTTTGTAGATGTCCGTAAACCCATCGGTGCTACGGAAGATAGGGGCATGGGCGGTGTACTGTCCGGACACACGATCGTCGACCGGCTATCATAACGGATCGGCACCATATCAATCCTGTAATTGAATTTATTACGTAAAAGGGATAAAGTTTCCCAGGACAACCTTCGTTGTATGAGAACGAGAGAGCCGTTTAGCACCAGTCTAACTCACATGAATCCGTTGATATAGGATAGAATTCCAAAAAGAGTCAGCGTACAAATGTATTATCATGGATATGAAAAAGTTGAGTGAGTTTATCTAAGTCTTTAATGATTGTAAAATGATTTCTTATCAGAAGAAAATCAGTACGATGCCCCGTTAAAAGGGGATATTTATGGATTTGAGTTATTCGTTCATGAAAGTAGGAAACGGTGCTAATTTTGTATGATTGCAAGATCGGAAGAATTGCAAAAGGAAATGTGATCATAATTTAGAATTTTAACACTGACTGATATTAGGCTATAATAGAACTCTACTTTATTGGGCATTCTACAAAGGAAATAACTAGCTTCTCCCGTCCGTTTTCAAGTAACGTCAGATCTTTAATAGGCATGAGGTGAGGAGATTAACACACCCTTTGTTGCTAACGTAATTGCTTTACGTAATCTTCTGAATTTTCAATAACAATGTGATATTTTCACACGAATGATCTATTTTCGGATATAGTAAGTACCGGAGCCAGCAAATGTTGAACTTCCAGGACCTGATCGATATTATTGAATGTTCATAACGATATCATATTGATTTGATCGACAGAGATATAAGCTGGCTCGCGAGTTCAGATCAAGCCAGTTCGTTTCTGTGTTGCAAAAAAAACTCAATTCTTTATTTTGATTATTATCTTAAGGCTGATTTGAGATTCCTAAGCCTAGATTCGCAAACTGATCCTAAGATGTTTAGTCAGCCCGAATAAGCGTTGGGTTGCGGCGTTCAAGAGTATTAGATGCCGCACAGACCACTCAGCAGGCACGAGCGAGTTCTTCTGCCTCGGCGGGTTTATTTTGTATGTCATAAGGACAACTTTCCGCGACGCTTAAGTGTTGAGCTAGCGAAATCTCGGAGTTAGCATGAAAAATATAGTTCCGTGCATCCTTAAGGGAAATACCAAACCTCATAAGGTTCATTCTTAAGTAAGTTGACGTCATTTCAGGCAGAAAAATAGCATGCATAGATAATTCTATAACAATAATTAACTTGGACACGATGTATACATCATCTATCTCTCGATTAAGCGAGCATGATGTAAATTCTTTTCTTTCGTCCTAGGCGCTCTTTCCATACAACACAAGATTTGTTTCTGAATACAAATATCACTCCCGAACCAATAAACAGATTCATTTTGAAACCTGCAATGAGTAACAATATGTAATAACTCGCGTTAAAAGAAGAGGTTTACATTAAATTATGAGAATAGAATATATATATAAATTATTATACAATGTTTTCATAAAATAACAAACCATTTTTTCCCCACTCCATTTACCTTTATTTAGATTCTGATATGTGCCCATGGGACTATTCTCACATCAAGAGGGTTTGGATACATTTGAACCCCTAACTCTTATTGGCGTTAAATTTTCAAAATGTTAAACGGGCCCAAACTTAGGTGTCAGGTCTATAACTTAAACTTTGCGTACGTATATACTTGTATGTATACCTGATCGCCCACGCTATGTGTAGTGCTAGCTATTTTATCAGATTTTTTCCATTATGATCTGTGCTTCTTCCTAAATTCTACCGAATTATATTATATCGGGACTTTATGCTTGCATACATAAACATCTTTAGCGGACCTGATAAATTAGTGTACGGTTTAAGATGTGGGAAAGGCGTGGGGAGGGGGATACCATACAGGCCTCGTTCGGTGTCATTTTAATAGACACATGATACGAGGTGATAAGTGTGGTAGTACCCTAGGTATGGCAATGTCCAGTTGGGATCTGCCCCCTTACAGGGACCTTAAAATGTTTAAAAACCTTACTGATTGCCTTTCACTAGCCATTAGACTCTGGGTGATAGATCATGGTATGATTTTCTTTATACAAAGGGAATTCGCACAAGGAGTTAAGGGAAAATGATTATTGAACTTCTCCGCCGAGTCTGAGATAATATGTGTGGGAATTCCATGTTTACAAATGTAGCACTCGTAAAAATCTTCCTAGCGCTACTCGACCGCGGTTTTTGTTTTAAGCGCTATTAAGTTCTGTATACGAGTCAAAGCGTCTATAATTACTAGGAGTGGGTGCTTATTTCTCTGTCTGATCGTAAAATTCCTGTTAACTATAACATGTTAAATGTACTCTTGCAAAGGGTTGATTGGCACGGGGTAAGGCCCCTAGGCTGATAGGCGTCTTCGTGTGCCCTTTGTAGTCTGACAAGTGCGGGACAATTTGGCTATGTGCTTGTTTATATCTTGTAAGCATCGTATGGCCAATAAAAATAAGTGATTGGCTTTCTGTGACTATCAAGGTATAACCGGGTTCGTTGTGCAGTGGATTTTCATGCAACCACTTTAAGACAGTGGGTATGAGTGAGATAGGCACCACCACCTGGTGTTATCAACTGCGGTGTGTTGCGGGTTGTCCTCGTACGGAATCTACACAGGATATTGGCTGTAGGAATAATTCTGCTCGACTTATACTTAGGGTATTCTTTTTCCTTCGGATTCCTCGTTTAACGCAAAATGATGATTTTTCTATTTGCGATTCTTTCTTTGTTCCGCTGTAAATTAGTTCAGCACTCCAGCCCAGATCTCCTTGTTCAGATATAGTTTTTAACAACGGGGTGGAGGTTTGAGACTAATATAATATTCAGCTAATGGCTCGGTACAAGATGAAGAGGGTGCGTGATAATGCGTCAGCAATGATATTTGCTTTCCGGTAAACACCGATTCATAGCGCCAAAGTCCTGAATTATCCCATTTGCCAACCGGGAGTTCGCTTGGGGCTGTGACTAAAGCCTTAAAGGAAGGTCGGTTAGGGCTTATGATCATAGTGAAGAACCTTGACGGTGGTAAACCTTATATTATGAATTTTAAATGCAACGGAGTGAATTAACAATAGCGAGCCCTTCCTGGTCTATTACGCATATTTACTTGCGGAGGTCCTCAGTTTACGTGAATAAAAAGCTATAGGGAAAAACTGTTATCATATGTTGAAAGCAAGTACCCCCACCTACTCCTAGGTATGAGGGTCTGTTGCTATGAAAAATTCGCTAACGAAGTCAGGGAAATTTCAAATAGGAGAACTACACAGTTCTAATCTTTCAGTTGATCGAAACGCCTGGTGATGAATTCAGGACCAATACGAAATCACGCCCTTTTTTATAAGATCGGTTAGGGAGATAGGCTATGATTGAGTAGTTGCGGATGACCAGCGGCGATAGTAGCCCTGCATCTTAAAAAGTGCTGTATTCCCTTGACGTTAGTAGTATCGGAAAGTTACGGATAGCCGACACCTTATCAGTGGACCGACTTTAAGACCCTTCACTAGAAAACCCGTGGATGAAACCTAGAAGACTAGGTTCTGTTTAAAAAAATTCACACTTACTTATCTTTACCTTAAATTATGCGGCCTTAATATCTTGGAGCACTAACTCCAATTAGTAAATGTTCTTCTAATGGTGGAAAAAGTAATAAGTATTCCCATGTAGGGCCATGTTAGATATATCCAAACAAGTCTCCAAACAGATGTTTATCATACGAGTAAAAGTATAGGAGCACAACGTAAACCAAAAGGCGATACGCAAAAATACATAAGTCCCGCGCTGTGCTGAAGTCAGTGTAGGGGAACTCTCTTGTTCCAACGGAAATCTATGAAATCCTTTTAGTAAGTTCTAGGTTGTGAAAACATTTATCTGCCTAGTAAGGATGATATCATCGGTACATGGTACTGGGAATCTGTCAGGATTGTTTCTTCATTTAAACGACGAAAATTACGCATATCCGCCAAGTTCGATCTTTTTTCGGTACTACTATTAACGGAAAATTATAAGGGCTGTTTGATTTCTAAGGACTCCTTCTTTTAACATTTTACCTAACTTTCCTCTGTTATTCTCATTCTGAAAGTCATAGGAAGTCGTAGAAGGTGACATAGATTTACTGTTCTGTTTGCCTTGAGCACTTATTTGATGCTCGATGAAATCCTTTTTCCTAAGGTTCCATCCGTAGTGGAAAAAACATCATGATATTTAGTTAAAAGATTCAAAAAATTTCGCTGAATTTCTTCTTCTGAATGTCCTATTTATTTTGTTCTTTATAGATTGCAAATAAGGGGTCATCCGCAACCTCGATTTTGAGGCGTGATTTATCTCAGCTCCCCTCGAGTAAGACTGCGAGTTATAAACTTCGGCATCCAAGATTTATGTGATTTTTGTGGATACTAAAGTGGTATTCAAATGATTACAGACTTCGATGTTACATTGTTGTTGTTGAGCCGAGTAAAATGGCTCCTGTGCTGACGGGTAATCGTGTGTTTTTCAGAGTTTCGGAAAGGATCTAAATGGTTCAGATCCGGGCAAGGTCCTTTTACACGCACTAAATAATTTGAAGTTACGTTAGGCTCGAGAGTTTGGTGCAAGTGATATACGGGTGATTAGCGATGAGTTCTGTTGGGTTGCCTGTATTATTTCTGGGTTCATGAGGACAGGTGATTGGTTCCGTTAATGTAAGTGACAAAATCTGCTGTATCGTTATTATCTAAACTGATTTTAGGTATTAGGAAGACATATAGAATTTCCATTTGATATACCACGCAGTGTTTTGCAGGTGCTCAGATAATATTTTGAGTGCCATAAGAAGGGTATCCGATAATTACTGCGGGAACTATTAATGTTTTTTGTACAACGACAAAGTATCAGCAAACGTGCGCTTCTTACCGACTTGTTACTGTACATGAGTTATGCCCCAAACATTTAATTCATATTCCCAATGCCTGAGAGCCTTATTCCGGATTTTTATACGGGAAATTTGAAAAGAGTAAATGATGAAATCCTTAAATCCATTATATTACGTGGTACTACCAGAATCAAAGAAACAAATCATAGTGAAGACTTATGTCCAAAATTACTGCTGTAAGTTTGGTCGCAACTCGTTCTTGACTAATAATTGCATGAGTTTTTTGCAAATCTACGGAACATGCACAGATTTTTTTTTTGATTCGGCCGTGTGTTCATAGGAAAATCAAGTTGTCTCACAATGATCGAATAAATGATTTAAACTGATTATGTGATACAAAAGATGTGATATTGAGACCCCAACATCGCCCTATCCCCCCTTGGAAGTGGTGAACTACGTGGGTATTTGTTTTGTTTTATCACACCCTGAAATTTCGCTTGCCCTTGCGATGTTCTGGCTAGAGGCCCAGGAACAGAGGTACCTGAAGCACGATTTGTTTGTTTCTGCTGGTTGGCAGAATTCGTTTGGTTGTTTCTACTTATAGTACTGAGGACCCTTTTTATTGCAACTTGCAACGGGTTGCGTTGTTTGTAGTAGCATTCCTGCTGTGATTCCTCGAGTAGTAGAACGGTTATAGAATGAGTTGAACTATTGTGTATGAACAAAAAACAGCGTTCGACAGTCTGAAATCATGTGCCTGGTCGTTTACCAGTTATAACAAACATCCCTGCAACTGATTTTATTATGTACCAAATTACTTGTTGTGGCTTGTTCTCATTTTTTGCAAAAACTTGGAATGATGCGAAGGGATCTAGGTCGGTACATTTAGACATGTGTTTTTTGATTTGTTTATAACACTCTAATTCCGTACTGTCGGGACTGCAATTTTTTATCAAATAACACCGTACTAAAGCTTCAGGCAACATTGCAGTGATAGAAGTAAAGGTAGATCAAACGGATATTAAATTCTTTCACTTGATTATAGCACCCGCAACCCACCGGAGTACTTTTAAACTATCCTGAATATCATTTAGCACGGCCCCCCCCCCCCCGGCCAATTAGAGCCGCACGATCGACAAACATGAGCTGAGTCATGGAGGTTGGTAAGGATATTTCTCAATGTCCAACTACTACATCTAAAGCCTCTTACCCCATACACGGCACGTGTTAATCTAATTTGAACTCGTCCCATGTAAGCGCCTCTTGGAACGAAAACCCCCATTAGATACGCACTTGCGTCACCTGTTGCAAAGTCAAGGAAGCTCTGGCCTCCTGTAATTGTGTACTGCTGGGTCTGTGTGCTTCGCTTTAAATGAGGTCTACAGATTGAGATCCATGCCTCAACATTTTGAGCAGGAAACCCATTGATTGACACCTTGAAAAGGGACAATCGCTGACCTCGCGCTAAGAGAGCACCACATTGGGGTTGCCAGAAGGAGTAGTTGCCATTCGACTTTCACTTTTTTCTTTACACTTTATCCTGGCAAATCTATCAAACTATCTATAAGAGTACAATCGACCACTACGTAAACGCATAAGGCAATTGTACTGTATAGTGTGTATAATAATAGGAAATCCCCCAAAAGCTACAAAAATACAGATAATATGATAAAATATTATACGGAGAATTCTGCAAGAACGGTAATGACAACGAGAAGAGAAAAAAAATTAATCTGCGGGCGAGAACTCGTAGTTGAAGATGAGTCTGTAAATGAAGGAAGATTATTGGCGAACAACTCACCCCCAGAATAACTGGATTTGATCGATCTTGTATGAAAACACTTCATTGAGGAAAAGACTAAATAGATAAAAATGGTCACTTAGCTCAGATATATTGCGAAGGATTGTTGACATGGGATGACGTCTCAGTTCCTGTCTAAGTCTCGCGTCGGGAAGTCGTTGGATGACGTCGACGGTCTTCTCTCGGTGCACAACGATGCGTGGGAAAGTCAAGATTTGATGACGTCACAGCCTCCGCCTTGCACTACTGCGTTCTAGCGTGTACCAGTCTGCGTCTCTGCTCGTGATCGGGTGATGTTCCCTGTGTTGTTGTCTTCTTTTCCGTTGATGTTCGATGCTGCTCTCAGTCCCGGTGTAGGATTCTCGAAAGATAAGAATGACAACAGTGCTCAAAAGTCGGTGTTTTAAATGCTTGTATTCCCTCGCTGATAGGAATAGTTGCGTTCGTCATAAACTGTTGAGTTGAAAGATCCGTTTCTCGGTTTAGTTTGATGTTGAAGTGGAAGTAGTTCTTGAGACCTTCGGTCGGCTTGATATGGGTCTTGTTAATTATATTCTTCGTTATACCGCTTGCCACCAACATCTAAGTCTTATGCTTATGGCGATAGATTTTTGTGTCTCCTACGACGTCATTCGTAGGATTTTTGGTTCATCTACTCCCTTGGATATTAGTAGAGAGGTTTCTTTCTTGACTAAAGGAGATGATTCAAACAGGCAAGTTGAACAAGGGATAACAACTTTATCTGTAAATCCACTAGGAGTGCAGGCTCCGGTCGGAAGACCGATATGTTTGATGGTTGGCGCGGAACTGCCATTCATAAAAGCATCGCGTCGATAGAGGACATTAGCCTATATCAGCAATTCATATAAAAAATAACTGTAGTCCGCCGGCTCCCCTGTCAAGTATACAAGTCCGGCGTAGGTTAACGGTTCAACCGCTTCCCATGGGAAGTTGTTGTGCAAAGTTATCATAACATAAAAATGTTGACAAAGCTTTGAGCTAAATCAGGCTACTGCAGACAGAGCAATAGCGTAATCTAGTCTGCTTTGGTCAAGTAGAACCCTCTAATGCCCATGACCTAAGGTCATGGGTTAATATTACAATAGTCTTGTAAATCTAAATCTATGAATATTACACATACAGTCTGGATTAGGGTATCTATCTTGATGATCTTACCATACAGCTGATGTCATTTGAACATCAGGATCGGTTTGATTCTGTTGCCCTCTTTTATTGAGTTGCGTACCCGGCATCCATCTTCTGTGTACTGTTGTCATGGGATCATTGGCCTACTACGAAGAGTAGTGGGGACAGTGAGTAGCCATGGAAGATCCCTCTCCTGATGATGAACTCTGCTAGCTTATTGTCAGAGCTCTAAGTATGGTATTCCGTTGGCATGTATTTTTGAGAAGCTGATGGTGTTTTCCTCTGCCCATATATTTTCAGGCATTCTATTAGCCATGTGTCGTGTATCCTGTCGAAGGCTTTCGTATAGTCTATCCATGCCATGCTTAGGTTGCGTTTTCCTTCTTATGTTTTCATTACCATTTGTCATATCAGGAGTGGTTCTTTTGATTGACCAGACACTTCCCACTTCTGCAGCCTTCTGTTGGTGGGGGATCGTATTTGTATCCTCTAGGTAGGTTGTATAGCTATCAATGATGATACGTTAGTACTTCCACTATTGGTTAGGCAGGTGATAGGCTTGTAGCTATGGTTATATTTCCCTTACTCTTGTCTTTTTGTCTAGGAGTTCTCCTGTGGTCCCATTTGGTGTGCATGGTGATTTGAGATTACAATGCTGGAGTTGTTCTGCTATTCGTGGGTGTAGGGCCTTGAAGTTTGATTAAGCAGTATCATGGACTTCATCGGGAACCTGGTTCCGTTTAGCATTTTCTTAGTTGGTGTCCTGACTGTGTCTGTCGTGATCTCTGTGAATCTTTGTTTTATTCTCCTCTGTTTCTTCTCATGACTTCCTGGAGCCAGTTGCAGTTTGTTGCGGTGATACGGATTGTCCATATGTTTTCCCAGAGTCTCTTTACTTGGTTCGGCTTCAGGAATTTCTGGGGGTTTGTCTTCCCCTCTTAGTGGTGTATAGTCCTTTTCTGGGTTGGTCCGATATAGTTGTTATATTGGTATCCCTTATCTGTTCATCGTATCTGTTGGACGTATGTGCTTGGCCTTAAGCCTCGTTTACATCTTTTATATGAGTTGAGTTCTCCCTTGTTTCCTTGCTTCTTAGCATTTTTTCGTCATTCTCTTTCAGTTTACTCAAGTCACGATCTCTCACCATGATGCTTTTCAGGCGCTTTTCCAAGGAGGTTGCTGTTTGGTTTCTGTTGGGTTGTTTGTGCTGGTTGTGTTGGTGTGTTCGAATCCTATCAGTTCTGCCCTATAATGTGCCCTGGTATGCCAAGTGTATTTCTCTGAATGTGTGGTGTGTATTATGCCCATTATTGCATTGACCTCACTTGTTTCTCCCTTTAATTTCTTGGTGTTGTAGCTTTCATTGGAGGGGATCGGTTCTCTTGTATTGGCTCCATTTCCATCGTCTAATCTTTCTAACCATTCCGTCCTCTATCTGTACTTAGTACGGTGTTTCTTAGCGTGTCGTTGTTTGATACCTCATCCTCCTGTCGTTTCGTGGCATCGCTCTCAGTTCATCTTCGTGTAATTCGTTGTCGTGGACATTTCCGCTTCTCGAAGCTTCTCTTTCATGTTGGGAGAGCCAGTTCTTTTTCTTTATGTTCCACTTGGTATGCCAGCCTCTGCTCTGTTATGGGGGGCGTTAATTCCTCTCATTCCAAGATGTTGACCAATTTCTTCTATATCCTCTCTTCCGTAGCGGTTTGCTTCTGATTATAGCATCTCCATATTTCCTATTTTCTTCTCTTCTCTTTTGACAAACACGTAGCTATTTACATATATGTATATGAATCACGGTAATGTGATATGATTAGTAAATGCTACGTGTTGGTCAAAAGCGCTACTTAAAAACTACCGGATATAGTCAGCGGCGGGTTGATGTTGTCTCAAACCAACGAATACTTAAGCGGAGAAAGTATTTGAGGTCGAGAGACGAACATATACCTTAAGCCTCTCGCCGTGTGGTTGAGTGGTATTAGCTTACCACTGACGCTCTGGATTTATAATGTACCGCGTCGCGCCCCAAAGTCCGGTAAATCTATTATCGAGAAAAAAATTCCCCTTCGGTAAGCATTATATGAAAATATATTGATTCGAAGGTAGAGCGAAATTAGATATTTAAAGGACATTGGTAGCTCGATATATGTATATGAATCACGGTAATTGATATGGACTTATGAAAATGCTACGGTTGTCAAAGCGCTACTTAACTAAACGGAGTCGAGGCTGGGTTGATGTGATCTCCAAAACCAACGAATACTTAAGAGCGAGAAACGTATTTGAGGTGAGGAGACGACATATACCTTTAAGGCCCTCTCGCTGGTGGTTGAAGTGGTGTTTAGTAGTGTGCACACTGACGCTCCTGGAGTTATAATGTACCTGCCTTTATGCGTTCGCGCCCAAGTAGAAGGTAAATCTTATTATCTGAGAAAAAAAATCTCCCCTTCGGGTAAGCTATATGGAAATATCTATTCAGGAAGGTAGAGCTGAATTAGATATTAAAGGGACATTGTAGCTCGATATATGTTTATGAATCACGGTAATGGATCTGAATTATGTAAAAGCTACGGTGGTCAAAAGCGCTACTTAACTATCGGAGTCGAGACAGGGGTGTGTTGTCTCCAAAAACCAACGAATACTTAAGCGCGAGAAAGTACTTTGAGGGTGAAGAGACGACATATACCTTTAAGCCTCTCGCGGTGGTGAGTGGTTATAGCTTCCACTGACGCTACCTGATTTAAAGTACCCTGCGTTCGCGCCCAAGTACAGGTAAATATATTATCGAGAAAAAAATTCCCCTTCGGTAAGGATATATGAAAAGATATTTAATCGAGTAGAGCGAAATTAGATATTAAAGGACATTGTAGCTCGTATATGTATCATGAATCACGGTATATGTGATATGACTTAGTTGTATAAAATGCTTACGTGTTGTCAAAAGCGCTAACTAACTACCGGAAAGTCGAGGCGGGTCTGATGTTGTTCCCAAAAACGATACTTTAAGGGCGAGAAAGTATTTGAGCGTGAGAGCGACATAATACCTTTAAGCCTCTCGCGAGTGTTGAGTGTTATAGCTCCACTGACGCTCCTGGGATTTATAATGTACCTGCGTCGCGCCCAAGTACAGGTAAAATCTATTATCGAGAAAAATTCCCTTCGGTTTAAAGCAATATATGAAAATATATTAATCCGACGGGCTAGAGGACTTAGATATAAAGGACATTGTAGCCGATATATATATCATTATATATATAATATAGATATATATATATATATATATATATATATATAATATATACATATATATATATATATCATATATATACACCCTTATGATAGTATATAATAAAAATATATATAGTGCATATAGATATTATATATCATAGTATATATATATATATATATATATTATATATATATATATATATATAAATATTATATATATGTATTATATAAGATCTATAAATATATATATCTATATATAACTAATATATATTTATATATCTAATATATATATATATATAGATAATAATATATATATATATATATATATATAATATATATATATATATATATATAGTATCTTACCCAACATGGATATAGTTAAACAGATCAAAATGTACCTCGGCTTAGCAAGGTAAACAAAGCTTCAAATTGGAGACCTTATCATGGAATGACTAACTAGTGTATAACAACATCAATATCAATATATCTATCCAGTTTTCATAAGTACAGTACAGCCTTTCTTGAGAGCTTCGAGCACTTTCCTGTTTGTTCCGCTAATTGTTACTTTCTGTACCCAGACTTCTGCCAAACATTCTAAATGTTTGTTACAAAATCTCTGCCATTGGCAGGTCAATAAAACCTCGGGTGAGCCGTATCTGAAAATGATACATTAAAAAGTGCTATAGTACTTATTCAGCCTGTTTTATGCTTAAGTGGAAAAAATTCGATCTATCCTGTTTTCGTAAGTTAAAGTTGCATTACTAAAAGTACATATTCGCATATCTAGATTCACAACTATTTCCTATGATAATCATATGTATTCTCTGAAAAGGTCTACTTGGTATCAGAATGACCCTAATTTGTAGGAGTATCCTTGCAGTGTGCCAGCATGCATATGTACAGTTTTTCAAAAATATTATCCACATCCTTCCCCATATTTTTCCAAATATATGTAGCACGCTCTCATTATACGTTTTTCTATCGCAAGTGTGGGCTACAAAGCTAAAATGTCACTTTAATCCAAAAACACCAGAATTAGGACTTTCGAATTACGATCTGCTGTCGTGTCTCCTTTACTTCACTAGACCTCAATTTATTATTTAATTTTCCTGACCAACAGATTACCCTCTAATTCTAAACCCGAAAAGGGAACTTATAACGTTCCGGCTAATTCCCCTCTAAGAAACGCTTTTCGTCTGCTTTCTGCCAAAATTTCAACTTCATCCTGCCTTTGCTCTATGAGGACACATATCCCATTGTATAAGAACCGCTAGTGGTGGTACTAGCGCAACTTGAATTCCTCCGTGTCAGAAAAACTTTTACTTAAGGCCTCCGCTACAATTTAAATTTGCCTTCTATAATATTTTGACCTTGCATCAAGTCCCTGCTAGTTAGAAATCATCGAGCCTTTAGGCAAAACAAATCAGGGCTTATTGAAAAGATCCAATGATGGGATTGTGGTCTGTAAGGACTCCACTTCATCCCATCAGTGCATTAAAATGTACAAACTTGATAACATTGCAAAGGCTTCTTATATAATGGTAGCCATTTGATCTTCATTGCTGCCTTTGTCTAAAATCTGCTATAAAAGGCAGCGGATTGAATTTCCCATTCAAACTTTGCATAAGGCAGCACCTATACCCTCCTGACTTGGTCATCAGTCACTATATGTGAATCGGTTTGCTGAATCTGGAAACTTCAGAAACTGGGGGATTCATCACCCGTCCTAAGTTTCTGAAACTATCATTCCCGGGGTTTGCCCATTGAAATTGAATGTATTAACTAAAGATATCTGTTAGAGGAGCTGCTATGTTTGAAAACCCGCCACAAACCTACGGAAGAAACTGGCAATGCCTAGGCAATGACTCTAATTTTCTTTCTTTGATCTCCCGGGTGCGTAAATCGTCTATTGCTTTGACTTTATCGTCGTTTACTCCTTGGATATGACGTGCCTACATATGTGATTTGCTTCTTGAAGAATGAAACACTTAGCTAGCTTAATTTTAAACCATGACTAACATAAGCCTCCCAAGTACTTCTGGAAGAATTCTAGTGTTGCGCGATTGTATCCGTTGTACTAAAATATATCCAAATACACGAAAAAACATTTTAACCAATAACCCGTGCAAAACTGTATTTAACAACCGGGTAGTAAAAGTCATCGGATGCCGATAAACCTAACGGCATCCGCTGTAAATTCATAGTTTCCCTTGAGCACTGAAAAAGCTTGCTACTCTCACTGAAGAGGGGACCTGCAGAAAACCCTGTGTGCAAATCAATTGAGCTATACATATTACGTCCCCCGACTTCTACAAAAAGAATTTGGGATGCATGCGAGCTGGATAACGGCCAGGATTGTTTTTCATTTCGACGATCTAAAATCGACGATACATGAAAGAACCGTCCTTCCTGGGCTCTGCTAACAAGGGAAAGTTTATGGGAGGACACATAGTTTGATGATTCTTTCCTCTTTCCCATTTATTAACCTCGTTCTCTAACTGTTCTCAGATTTTGAAAAGGTATGCGGTATGCAGGAATATAAATAGGTCTTGTTGCCTTTCTCTAAGTTACTTATGTATTCTAACCACTAGGCGCCAATCAAGTTTATAACTTGTAAGGCCACTGTATCCCCAAACAAATTCTGCCAAGAGCTCGACTTACCGCTTTCAATATGTATCACTATAATCCGCATAGCTAAATGTTTCTCTAAATGTTCGATTTCCTTTGAATGCATTACTGGCCTCTGAAAACTCAGATTCCCCCTACAATAGCACTGAAAAACACGTCATTACTCAATCTTGGGATCTACCACGGTATGTATTATTCAGGTATTTCCTAACTGTTCATACAGATTCAGTAATGCTATCCATGTAACAGCAGTGTTTCCATAACACCCCCCACCCTGTGGTTTTGTTCCCCACCCCCCAAATTTGATGCCGCGTGCTACATAATCCCTCTATGGTTTCTCACTACCTTATTACGCAAAACATTCCGGGGTTTTCTAATTTCCTCACTTGACTTTTACCATAGAGTCATGATAAGTTTATTCATACCCACCCCCTCTCCCCCGAGAATGAAATTAAAACCCTTACAAATTAAATGGGAAGTAAATTTTTATCTGCTTTCCAGACTAGCTAGTTACACATTTGAGACATACATACACACACAAACAGTATATATCTATATATATATATATATTATATATATATATAATATATATTATATATATATAAATATATATATAATATATATATTATGGGAAGTGATTTTTCAGCTGCCTTCCAGATTAAAGCTAATTACACATTTATTACATACACACACAACACACACAGGATATATATATATTATATATCTATAGATAATAATATATATATAGATAAGATATTATTATAATATGATAATATGTAAATAGATATATATATATATATATAGATATAGATATATATATATATATATATATATTGAAAAAAATGATTGGAATGACAAAATATTGTTATTTGCCAAGCTTATTTAGTTAATATATTATGATTTTTCTAAAGAATTATGATGCATAAATCTGCTAAAAGTTAGATTCGGCTTGAGTGCTCTAAGTCTTTCAAAAATTGGCAATGTTGTTTACCATAATGAATGTTTTTGGAATGATAATGAGTAGACGTTCTTTTGTGCTTGTGGTTAGAGTCATTAAAGGTAATCTCGTTTTAAGCGTCTTAATTCTAGGACTTTCAGACTTACACAATGTTTTTGGTCGTTTCTCGTTATAAATAAAAAAAATAATCGCTAATAATGTTAATAAAAAAAATCCTTGTTCTAAAGAAGTAAGAAATGGAAAGTGGGCGGATGCCTACCATTCTCATAACAAAGCTGGGTTGTATTTCTATTCTCAAAAAAGGAGACGATATACGACGGCAGTTACTCAAATAAAATATCTTATGATATTGTTATGGATTACGGAAGCGCTGGATGTAATTACGCAGGAAAAGAATGTGTATTGCATGCGTAGTATCTATAAGATAAATGAATAAGCTCTGAATTACAAGGACCTGAGCCAAAAAAAAACAATGAAGGTTTATTATATTATTATATCATCTGACCAATCAATGACCGAAGTTGTAAAGACGAATTACGAGCTTTCTGAAAACAGATCAGTACTTTATTTCCAAAGGAAGTTCAGAGAAGCCTTTGAATCTTTTCGTCCTTAACTTGTTTGATTCAAATTTGTTTATATTTTATGGCCCGTAATGTTAAAAATATGTCAAAATCGGCTTATTTTTGCATGGCCTAAGGCCATAGAATGTTATATCAGTTTCGTGACATTGGATATGAGGGTAAAATATGTTGAAGTCTGCTTAATTTTCCAAGACTTTATCCTGAAACACCTCTACAATAAATTCGCTGCTTCTAAACGTACAGGTGATGATGCCACTCATTCGGATACATTACCTAAACAAACTGTTTGGTCGGCTGTACTGTAAAACGTAACATGTAGTAAATTTTAAATAATACTGATGATAGGAACCAAAGTCAAACGGAAGCCTTAAATGCTTGACAATATTGTCTTGTATTTACATAGCTAAGTCAATAATTTTCCAACATCTTTTATTCTTATTTCTTTTATTTTAATTTTTATTTATATTATTTTATCTTTATATATTTTGAATATTATTATTTTACGGTTAAATTTATTTTTTATTATTTATTATCCTTACTTTTATTATTTTGATTTTAACATCTTGGTCTTTTTAGATACAAGGTTATCGTTGTGTTGTGTGTCCACTCTTAAGTGATTATCCTCACTACTGAATTTCCACTCTTTACCTTCTGCAATACTCCGAATTGAGGCTCAAGAACAGTTAGGTTTACCTTAGTTTAACCATATCACTGAACTGGTTAACAGCTCTCCTAGTGCTGGTCTGAAGGATTAGATAGTTTTACGTGGCTAAGTTTTACGTGGCTAGGAATCAGTTTGTTACCTAGCAACAGGACCTACAGCTTATTGTGGGATCCAAACCACATTACATCGAGAAATGAATTTCTAATCACCAGAAATAAATTCCTCTGATTCAACGTCGTGCAGAGAGGAGAATCGAACTCGCGACTATCGAATCATCAGCCGAACACTAAACCACTAGTCATCCAACGAGGAATTACTAGGCGCAAGAAAAACAAGATGAAATTGTATTCTTTCTCATTTTTACTTTGCAGGCCATTGGGAAATTTTTGTAGCTAACTTGAGCAATTTGTCTGTAATAGATGCCTGGCCGCTGTCCAAGACGTGTATATATAAATATTATATTCAGGCCAAAAAGCCATTTCACAAACGCGACGCTGCAGTTCTCCCTGGATATGATATTGCCCAACTTTGTACTAATCTCTGATGTCGACGTCGGTTAATTTCAATGTCAACGATTGCCGGTGGCGTGGTCGGTATGGTGTTGGCGTGCCACCTCGGTGACCGCGAGTTCTATTCTCGGGCAATCCATTGATTAGTGAGAGATGTGTATTTCTGGTGATAGAAGGTCTCTCTCGACGTGGTTCGGAAGTCACGTAAAGCCGTTGGTCTCTTTGCTGAATAACCACTGGTTCCATGCAACGTAACAACACCATACAAACAAACAAACAAGTGATTGCCAAGAAGGAAGGAAAGAGTCGGTTATATCTTGTAATACATAGCTGTCGTTCCATTAAGGATTAGCCTTTAATCAACGATGATTTAAAGGAAGTCGCGGAGAAAATAAGCGTCCGGAAGATTAGGGGTTATGGGGAAGATGAGGGAAAAATAAGGAACTGTCGGTTATGTGAAATAAATGATTGGCAGTTTTTTTTTTTTTGTCTGTGTATCCATTGAGTTTTTGTCGCATTTCCATAGATATTACGTCGAGAGTTGTGACTAATAAAGACATTGGAAGTAACTTACACCCAATAGGTGCTATATGTGATATATATTATACATACATACATAGTATATATATATATATATATAATATATATATATATATATATATATATATATATATATATATATGTGTGTGTGTGTGTGTGTGTGTGTATATATATATATATATACCTATATATTATATATATATATATATATATATATATATATATATATATATATATATATAATAAGAATGGTATTTGCAATCACAATTTTAAAGAAGATTCTAACGTGAAATGGTAACATTTCTACCATACTACCATGCATTACCGACTTAGGGATTTGATTTACATACCACTAAAGTGTTTCAATCTTCGTCCTAATTTTCGG
>NC_061110.1:101427598-101435098 GCF_015104395.2 Macrobrachium nipponense
GATGCTTTATTTGTTGTGTGTAAATAAAATGTTCAGATATTTTACAATTTTAAATAAAGAGCAACTGTCCTAATGACTTTACGCCATGTACGAGTGAAATTGATGAGTTTACTTCTGACCCAAAACATTATTTAACTTTTGCTGCGGGAGTATATTATATTGGAAATATTGCAAATAAGAGTAATTTATTTTTTTTTACAAGATTTGAAATGTTGGAGTCACATACCATTTAACTTTTAGTTTTGATTTTGAAAGTGTTTCTGATTATTGCATATATTTACCAGTTTAACAGCCAATAAATATATCTTTGGATTCGTAATATTTAGCCAAATAAATATATCTTTGTGATAATAAGATTTATTTATCGTGGATTACACAATACTCGACTCGTGATCCAAAGAAAAAATGCAATGAAATCTTATTATATATATATATATATATATATATATATATATTATATATATATATATATATATATATATATATATATATATAGAGGTTCAATCATCCTTTCAGCATAAGGTGTATAAACAGACATACATGCATATATATATATATATATATATATATATATATATATATATATATATATATATATATATATACATACTACATACATACACCTATATATATCTATATATATATATATATATATATATATATATATATATATCTATATATAGATATATATGATATATTATACATATATATATATATTATATA
This sequence comes from Macrobrachium nipponense, assembly GCF_015104395.2. Taxonomy (NCBI): domain Eukaryota; kingdom Metazoa; phylum Arthropoda; class Malacostraca; order Decapoda; family Palaemonidae; genus Macrobrachium; species Macrobrachium nipponense. The sequence goes on from NC_061110.1 coordinate 101,428,322, forward strand.
TATATATATATATATATATATATATATATATACATACATATATATGGGGGGGGGGGGAGTTACATAACTGGAAATGTCTTACCAAATCGAAACAATATCAATTCACCGGCAAAAAATTCAAGCACAAAATGGCATTAGTAAGGACAAAATCTTTGCTAAACTTGCATTAACATGGAAAGTGATTAATTAACTAATTATGTATATAAAAGACATCTTGAAACGTCATGTTCTTATTTTTAAGATAAATCTTTTGGTTTCTGAAAGAAACAATTTTTTTTTAGACGCATAAATCAAGATTACTTTTACTATACTTGAAATATATACGAAACATTACAGCACAAAATATGACTTAAATACTCATAGAAGTATTTAAATTTCTCCTAACAAATATTAAGGAAAATTGAGGTCAGACAAAATACAAAATTCTCTGCCTCTTTAAATTAATACTTTAATGAATATGATGCAAAATTATATCATTTTTTGTCTTCTTTATGTGATGATTACAAAATATAACGAATCTTGTTTTACAAATAAATACATAATTCTCTTCTCCTTTTAATCAATTTTATAAATGAATACACATTTCTCTACTCCTTTAAATCAATATACTTTTAAAATCGATGTAAAATGATGTCCTTTCCTTCTTTCGCTATGTGATGATTATGGACTAAAAAATGTTATTCTGCAAATAAATACGTTGACCAGTAAAAGAAGGGCTTTTAATTTGTTGGGAATATATTCGGAGCCATATGTCTTATAAATTGCCTATTCATTCTTAAAAAATGGAGAAACGGAGCTTTTCCTGCCCCAATAGAAACTAAAAAAGTAGATTAAAAGAGTGACTTTTGAAATGAAAATCAGTCAAAATTTTAATAATGACGAGAAATGAAATACTCATTGACGCGTGAAAGATGAACTCATTCACAAGTAAATTCCACTTTGCGTTCCAAAGGAAATGACGTAAAATTCACTTTCATTAAATTTCCAGTCCTCAACGAAATTAATTCTAGATGAAAGGTACCGCAATCGGCCTTCAGCCCCGCTCCTAAAAAGCCGAGAGAGAGAGAAAAAAAGTTAAATTCCCTTTCGAAAAATCTGCTTTAAAAATGCATCAAAATTTTGAGCTCAGATCATCTCGTTTTTCTTCGTGGCCACGACGTATATCAGTAATGGGCATAACAATCAAAGATCCGGTGGTAGAATAATATATTGTAGTAATATATATATATATATAATATATCTATCTATAGTTCTATATAATCTATATATATTGTTTAGATATATGTTGGCCGAGTTCGGAAAAGAACGTTCACTGAAGTCCTGATTATTCCTATTGTACGGTAGTTCCAATCCACGAGAGGACGAAATTGTTATCAACGAAGAAATTCCCCTTCGGTTAACTAAATGAAAAATATATTAATTCAGAGGTCGAGCGAATTGGATATGAAAGAATTGCATCTTAATGCATTCATGTGAATAGATATATATATATATATATATATATATTATATATATATATATAATATATAGATATATATGTATATATATATATATATTATATAATATATATATATATATATATATATATATAGATCTATATATATATATATATATATATATATATATATAATATATATATAATATATATATATATATATATATATATATAAGATCATAGATATAGATCTATATATATATATAGATATATATATATTATATATATATATATTATATATATATATATATATATATATATATATATAGATTTTATATATATATATATATATATATATATATATATATGTATATATAGATATATCTATATAAGATCTATATATAGATAGATCTATATATTATATATATATATATATATATATATAGATCTATATATATATAGATCGATATATGATATATATGTATATCATATATCATAGATAGATCTATATATATATAGATCTATATATATATATATAATATATATATTATATATATATATTATATATATATATATATCTGCACGGGATCTTTGATATTAAACCATTAATGTTATGCTGGACGACCACTAATAAAAAAAAAATGATCCGTGCTGACAAATTTTCATGCATTTTAATGTACATTTTTTTCGAATGGAATTTAAATTCTTCTCTACTTTTTAGGAGTGGGTTTGAAGGCCAATTTTTGTATGCCGTTTATCTGGAATCAATTTCGTTGACGAATGGAAATATGATAAAAGTTTTGAGTTTATATGCCGTTTCTTTTAGAACGCAAAGTGGAACGGAGAGTGAATAAGTTAAATCCTTTCTTGTGTCGTTGACCAGTTAATTCTATCCCATTGTTAAAATAATGGGAACAAGTTTCAAGGTCAGTAAAAGAGACCTTGATTTATGAGTATAAAAAATGTATTTTTTCGTTCGTAAATAAAAAGATATTGAAAACTACAAAAGAATCGTTTCATATGGCTTTTAATATGCCTAATTAAAAAAAAAAAATGTGTATGTTTGAGGGCTTTATATGGTATTAAAATTTTTTACCATAGAAGAAAGTGGGTCTATGAAGTATATTATATATTTTTTTTTTCACCTGACCAACCCGGCGATGCCCGGGAAAACTCTGATTGGATAGTCCTGCATTGTGGGGGAGGGAATAGGGAAAGGGGAGGGAAGTTGAAGGTGTGAGGGGAAGGGGAAGTTGGGAGGGGGAGGGAAGAGAGAGGGAAGAGTGGGAGGAGTTTTTGTTGACAGTCCGACTGACAGTTCAACTCCTTACCTGCGAACGTTCTCCTAGTCATGTGTGAACTGACAGGTATTACTGCACTGTCTATCCCTTTTATCCAGGTATTGCTGTGGTGACTGTCCTTTTTATACAGGTATTGCTGTGGTGACTGTCCCTTTTATCCAGGTATTGCTGTGGTGACTGTCCCTTTTATCCAGGTATTGCTGTGGTAACTGTCCCTTTTATCCAGGTATTGCTGTGGTGACCGTCCCTTTTATCCAGGTATTACTGTGTGACTTATTAGCCATAAGAAGTATGATGTGTTCAGAAAATGGTCATTTCCACGTGCAGGCAGCCCATGAAACTTAAATAAGCGAATTTTATAGGTTTCAATCGTTATATGCTGATTAACAAATCAGGAAACTAATTTAGGTTCGTTTTCTCTCCGAAAACTAATAGAAATGTTTAATTTTCTGAATATTTCCCCTCATATACCATGGAGAATAGAATCACGGATAGTTTATATTAATTCTTCTAAATATATGTATTCCCCTCGTCCATGTCTTCAACCTGGATCGAGTCCTTATTTCATTATATGTCCACTGTTGATAAGGAACTAACGTATAATTCTCATTTCGCTGTATGTAAAACAGAAAGATTTCCATGTGAACTCTCCTAGACACGGTTTAATGAAAAAAGATGGACTGGTTATGAACACCAGTTAACTTAGCTTAGGACACTACCCAGATGGGAAAGCTTTTTTTGAAAACAATAATAAAATAGCTAATTTCCGCTGTTTTGTTTCAACGCAGGTGATCAACTTGCTACGTGTAAACTTTCATTACTGAAGTAAAGGATAACAATAGGAAAATGCTGGATTGGTAAGACACTTCCGTCTGAATTAAATGAGATAAATCCTAAGTAGCATGTGGTCTTTCTATAATATTCTAACTCTTTAAATGTAAATTTAAACCTAATTTTCGGGGCTATTTATACTCATGCAGAAGTGCATTCTCAATGCAAACTCACGCTTTTAAGTAAACGAAATTTGCTTGCGGGTTCTTTGTAAAGGAAGTGAATCGGATAGAAATAAAAACTGAAAAAAAAACGGAAACAATATCTAAAATTGTCGGTCTATTTCTTTATGCGAAAAATAAAACCTCTGAAAAAGCCATTCGTTATTACTGTGCACTACTGGTAAACGGAAATCGTATTATGTATAATCCTTACCGAGCTTTTATGTTCAGACTTACATTTGGCAGAGTAACCAACACAAGCTTTTTTTTCAGTGCAATTTTTACTGTTCATTTTGTTTCTCTGTGTATATTTTGTCTGGGATGCGAATAAATAATAATATTTTTCATGCACGATGCTTAATTCATATGATATTACAATTTAAAAGAATGATTCTTTCCATCGCCGACTTTTTTTTTTTTGATTCTAGATGTTAGTTTGTAACAAACAAAATTACATGTATTGCATAAGGGTAGCCGGAAAAAATGTTGTTCTTTTAATTTTTTCCATATATTTTTTCATATATTTTTTCATTTATTTATTCATTTTTTAATTGTACTTTCGCAACAGTTACAAACTAAGGACTGACTCTCAATCTGTTTAAGAATATCTTCCATGGCTGCAAAGAACTAATTTAATAAATAAAAACCTGCCTTCAGGGTTCAAATGGAGAACGATTTTTGTTTCAAAATGATACGATAAAAATAATCTTTTGCAACAGGACACCAAAATACTGTCATGATGTTTCCAGAAATGGTGTTGTGTTTATTCATTTGGAAATTCTTTCTTGTTTTTTTAAGGGGGGGGGTTTTAAGGGGCGGGCGGTTGGGAGGGTGGGTACAAAGAGATATTGTTACGTATTTTAGCTGGTGAGAAACTTAGATATAATTAATTATCACTATATCAAAAAACTGGTTATATCCAATAATGTGAACTATAAAAATTAAATGGATAGAAATTTTATGAATGTGACATAAGATCAATTTCCTGGTAGGTAAAATATTTCTTCCAAGAGAAAGAAAGAATTTATTGGGTTCCTTTTTCAATCTGATTGACCGTTTTGCATGATAATGGGGGAACTTAACTAAATGCTAATGCGTTCTGTTGTAGAGGTGTGCGTCTGAATGGAAAGCACTTTTACCAAAAGCTATAGTTTACTATCAGGTGTGGCTCCCCATTCTTCAAATATCGGTTTAGGACCATAAATTCCATATGATTAAAACATGTAAACCATTCCTTTTGGAATTTAAAACATGATAAGAAATACCTGGAGTCATTTTATTGCAATTATTCATTTGCACTTCTCACGAAAAGTGGGCGCACTAGTGTGCTAAGTCGTGTCATACTCGTCTCTATCAATAGCAGCTAAGGTTTGAATGATTTGGGGCTATATTCGAATTGTTTATATTTCTATTTAATAATTTATCATAATATTTTCTCGAAGGATTTAATTTGGGGGCAGGCTCTACCATTTTCAAGGTAAGGATTCCTGAACTGAGCATTTGTACTGGGCAGGTTTATGAAAGACCTAAAGATAGAAAAACCCAAATTATTAAAAATCATTGTCTCTTAGGCTCGTCTGCATTAACTTATTGTTCATATATCTTTATATTAATTTACGTGTGGGCGTTTTTCGTATATTTTTGTATATTCGACCAAAATAATGATTGGTCATAAATGTAGTTACATTTTTTTTATTTTTTTTTCTCTGTACTGAATATCACTGTAGTATATATGCGAACCTTTTAATAATAATAATAATAATAATAATAATAATAATAATAATAATCATGATTCAGTGGCCAAAGCCCTCCACTGGAGCCTGTGCAAGAAACATCACCTACATTGCAGTAATAAGTGGTACGAGCATCAACCTGAAGGAGTGATAGAAAACGATCAGGCAAAGATCCTCTGGGACTATGGTATCAGAACAGATAGGGTGATACGTGCAAATAGACCAGAAGTGACGTTGATTGACAAAATCAAGAAGAAAGTACCACTCATTGATGTCGCAATACCATGGGACACCAGAGTTGAAGAGAAAGAGGGGAAAAAATGGATAATTATCAAGATCTTAAAATAGTACCCATAATCATAGGAACACTAGGCACGATGCCAAGATCCCTGAAAAGGAATCTAGAAAAACTAGAGACTGAAATAGCTCCAGGACTCATGCAGAAGAGTGTGATCCTAGAAAAGGCGCACATAGTATGAAAGGTGATGGATTCCTAAGGAGGAGGATTGCAACCCGGAACCCCACACTATAAATACAACCCAGTCGATTGGAGGACTGTGATAGAGAGAAAAAAAAAAAATAATAATTATTATTATTATTATTATTATTATTATTATTATTATTATTATTATTATTTTTGTGTGTGTGTGTGTGTGTGTGTGTGTTTGATTATCACAGTACTCCAATTCGACTGGGTGGTTACTTACAGCGTGGGTTTAAGGGTTGCATCCTGCCTCCTTAAGGAGGTTCATCCACTTTTATTACTATGTGCGCCGTTTCTAGCATCACACCCTTCGGCATGAGTCCTGGAGCTACTTCAGCCTCTAGTTTTTTCCAGATTCCTTTACAGGGATCTTGGGATCGTGCCTAGTGTTTCCTATGATTATGGGTACAATTTCCACTGGCATATCCCAATAATTCCTTCCTATTTCTATTTCAGGTCTTGATACTTATCCATTTTTTTCCCTTTTCTGTTTCTCTTCAACTCTGGTGTCCCATGGTATTGCGACATCAATGAACGATACTTTCTTCTTGATTTTTGTCAATCAACGTCACTTCTGGTCTATTTGCAACGTATCACCCTATCTGTTCTATGATACATAGTCCCGGAGAATCTTTGCCTGATCGTTTTCTATCACGCCTTCAGGTTGGTGCTCGTATCACTTATTACTGCAAGGTAGCTGGTTCTTCTTGCACAGGCTCCAGTGGACGGCTTTATTGAATCAATCATGATCATCATATCATTATTATTATTATTATTATTATTATTATTATTAGTTATTATTATTATTATTATTATAAGAGATGTACAGGAA
>NC_061110.1:101445098-101450098 GCF_015104395.2 Macrobrachium nipponense
CATTAATTAAAACTTTCACGAGTCACCGAGTTAAACAGAGAGAGAGAGAGAGAGAGAGAGAGAGAGAGAGAGAGAGAGAGAGAGAGAGAGGATGGGGCACTGTTTGCATTCTATCGCGAATCGAGATCTTTGCCAACGACGAAAAGAGAACGGATGCAATCTGCCCTATTGTGAGTTCGGATCGCCTCTTTCTGGCGCCGCCTTTGTTTAATTTTTATCTCCGGTGCTTGAAAGGGATTCCTTTGCATGGAGTAATAGTCTTTTGCTGCCATCTATATGATATCCTTTCCATCCATCGAATATCAGTTCTTTTTCGGAACTTCGTGTTGTATACACAGGCCCTTTGTCGTAGAATGTTTGCTGTCAGAAAGAGTATCTTTGTATGGCAAAAGAACAAAGCAAATATGCAGGAAAATTCAAACTTTGAACATATTTCATATATATTTTTTTACCAGCTCTAATGGTATCATGCAGGACAATATGTACACCTGTCTACTTATCTACTTATATATATATATATATATATATATATATATATATATATATATATATATATATATATATATATATATCTTACAAGTGTGTAATGTTAGTGAATCACATATAATGTCTTGCTTGGAAACAGGCTGAGCTGTAAGGGTAGCTTACTTGAGTGAAGGAATTTGGGTACGTAATCGTTTAACCAAGAGATCGCTTATCTCGGTGTCAAGAATGTACTTTCGTTTGTATGGATGTTACAGGCCTAATAGATCAAGGCACTTGCGAAATACACATTCCTTTTGGTGAGCACAAAGAGGTCGGTTGGTACCCGTCAGGTGTCGGGAGAGGAAACCCCCATCTTGAAGGCATGACATATTTTGTAAGACTTAGAAAACCATTACCTTTGAAAAGAGAGAGAAATGTGAAATACTTTCTTTACTTAAATTACTTTGAAAAGAGTGATGTGTGAAGTGAATCTTTTATCCATTGTTATCTTTATTACAGATGGGTTCTATTTCATGGTACTAGAGACGGGAATCTCTAAACTGACTAATATAATGAACTTATGGACATTTTGGGTCAGGGAGTGAATTCTTAGTCAGGAGGGTAGAATGATAACTTACTAGTTTTCTTTATGGGCAGATTTGGGTTTTTTTGTCACTATGACTTGTTAATCATTTTGTTCTATTCTATATTCAACTGCTTTGGGTAATAAACAGTATATTTTTATGTTTACTAGGTCTTAATAGCCTAACGACATGGTTGCAGACAGAGGGCACCATTGACAACAGGTAAGGGTTTCCAATTTGTGTCCTTTTAATATATATATATATATAATATATATATATATATATATATATATATATATATATATATATATATATATATATAGTATATATATATACATATATATGTATGCAGTATGCATGTATGTAAGTATGGGTGTGTTTGTGTAATTATACAAACATTTGGTTTAAATTATCAACCGAATTTCACCGTCAACCTACTGTCCTCCGTACTCACGCTCTAATTATGGTTAAGGGAATTTCATCCCAGGCATCTTACTGGATTCTAAGTTATGCGAAGTATGAACGCTCTTCCTAATCCAGCTACCAATTTTATCCGCCCATAACGGCTTCTGCTGTAATGGGCTGTATTCCCTATTATGTAGATAAGACTGTTATAACAATCACTGCCCAGCCGTTTCTCTCTCCTCGAACTTTTACAGCAAAAGAGAGTAAATTAGAATCAGCAAATCTGACGGCGGTTCTGTCCTGGAAGCTCCTAAGATACTAAAATAGTTCGTGACTATAGTGGATTCACATCAACCGTTCCTGATTGGCTGTTGATAAGCCAATCACAGGGCTGGAAACTCTCAGTCTCTCTCGAGAGAGAGTTCCCATAAGCAGGATATATCTTCCACCTCTCTTGAGGGATACGTCTTCCATAAGTATCCCTTTGGAGAGGTTGAACATGCATCTTGGCTATGTAAACTCTCGAGAGAGACTGAGTGTTTCCATCCCTGTGGTTGGCTTATCAACAGCCAATCAGGAGCGTCGTAAGGGACTGGCCTAGACATCAGATGCACGGTTGATATGATTCTACTATAGTACTAAAGTATATCGTCTTATAACGTTAGTTTCCTAGAGTCTGCTACGCTGGTTAGGCTCGTTTGGGCTTCTTTCCATGTTTTGCAATTATTTACCTTCCTCCCTATCCTTCCAAACACCTTCATTTTCTATTTTCTTTTCATTTTCCTTTAAATCTGTGAGGGAATTTAATTCTTAGATGCATTGGAGGAAAGGACCAACTCTTAGAAGGGGCGTGTTAATAAAAAAAGGTTAAGAACCGCTAGCTAAACTATGATAAAACAACTGTCACCTCAACTCAGTGATGTACAGAATAGCCTTGCCTGAATGCACGAGCTTTTAATGGCTTTTGTTCTTTGCAGAAACTCCATGCACTAGAAAGCAGGATTGCAAGACGACTGAGAAATCTAATCTTCTTTCACAATAGACCTTCGTCCTGCTGATGTACAACAAAGTCTTTGTGACTAGAAATTGCTTTTTCAATCTCTGACGCGTCTATTCTTCTCATTCCCGTGTTCTGGATAGGAAATATATCTTAACAACGTTTTTTTTTCTTGCGTTTAGTTCCGGACGAAACTAAATTGAGAATATTCAAGTTTAATCGTCTGGACGTTGAAGGAAGTTTATGGTTTTGTTATTGTAGATATGCGAGTAAAACGTGTAATGTAGCCTGTGTGTATAGATGTATGTATATATGATAGATATATATATATATATATATATATATATATATATATATATATATATATCTATCTATATATATATATATATATATATATCTATATATATATATATATATATATATATATATATTATCTATATATATATACTATATATATATATATATATATATATATATATATATATATATATATATATATATATGTATATATATATATATATATATATATATATATATATATATATATATATATATATATATATATATATATATATATATATATATATATATATATATATATATATAAACATATATATATATATATATATATATATATATATATATATATATATATATATATATATATATATATATATATATATACATATATATATATACACATATATATATATATATGTATATATATATATATATATATATATATATATATATGTGTGTGTGTACATATGTGTCCAGGGTTCATATAGTTGATATGATAGAAAATGTATTACACGAGATTATAGAACGAACGGAATGCATGTAAGGAGAAAAGGAGAGAGGAGATATAAACTTAAGAACAGGTAAGAATATTTCTTTGGAGGTATATAAGAGAAATAGTTTTTGCCCTGTCCTCAGTAACAAAGAGTCTTACCACTCCGGCTCTAGAGTCGTAGAAGATCCAGATCTTTTTAAAGGCGCCAAGATAAGAGAAAAGTAAATGGGGTTCGCGGACTTTTAAAGTCCAAGTGTTGAAGTTATTTAAGAGCGTCTTGAGAATTAAGGAAAAAATGGTGGGCTCTGCTACTTACAGAAGTTTTCCTATGGGTTTAAACATGTGACAGAGATTCGTTGAAAAATAGAAAAAAGAAGAGAGAGAGAGAGAGAGAGAGAGAGAGAGAATTTTAATTTTTCAAGGGAATAACTTAAACATGTGACGGAGGTTCGTTTAAAAATAGAAAAAAGAAGAGAGAGAGAGAGAGAGAGAGAGAGAGAAATTTTAAGTTTTCAGGGGAATGACATAAACATGTGAGATTCGTTTAAAAATAGAAAAAAAGAAGAGAGAGAGAGAGAGAGAGAGAGAGAGAGAGAATTTTAAGTTTCATGGGAATGAGTTTCGTAGATTGATTACGACAAGTTATATTGAGGATTACTTCAAGAAACGATGACTGATCATTTCTTTATCAAATAACTAAAACAGATAAATACAGGCTATTTAGAACTGTGGAATTCAACATGAAACTCTTTACTTGGCAGCCATCACCTACAGCCATCATGGCATTTCTTTATATATATATATATATATATATATATATATATATATATATATATATATATATATATATATATATATATATGTATATATATATATATATATATATATATATGTATGTATATATATATATATATATATATATATATATATATATATATATATATATATGTGTGTGTGTGTGTGTGTGTGTGTGTGTGCTTATTTTGTGACGAAAGAATATGCTGACGACGAATATGTTGTTCTTCTTCAAGCATGATGCTTTGTTTATTTATTATTATTATTATTATTATTATTATTATTATTTTAATTAAAGAAATACACAATATTGTTAGTTTAATATACATACATTATAATATATATACTATATATATATATTGTGAGGTATAGTTCAGTTGTTGAACAATCATTTGACCATGGTGGGTTGTTGCCTCCTTACTGGTTCTTGTTTTTCTTTGGGGGAAGTTTACGTCTGTCGTCTTAACTTGAAAGTCGACAGTCGGGTTTAGTATGGCAGCGAGTCAGGTCCTCAGCAGCATAGCAGCATGGAGGCGTTTGCAGCGGGTATACCTTACCTGTTGGCTTTGGTAGCAGGAGGATGGTTAGATGATCAAACCATGGTCATCTGTGGGACGGATTTGTTCCAGTTTGGCAGCAGATGATTCGGCCGTAATCACTTTGTGATGGATGTTTTGTTCCGGTTAGCAGTTGGTTGCTGCTTTGGCGTGTTGCGGAGATAGTCTGTCTGTGTCCATTCTCTGTGTTGACAGCTGGGTCTGTCTTTATCTCTATGGAGATTGTTTGCAGTTTTTATGTACTGTGTAATGCTACCTGAATTTACGCTATTTTGATGCGGTGTGAGTGTTTATTTTATCCACTGATGTATTATTGTATAATTGGTATGCTGCCTGTTAAGTATTTTTTCATACTGCCGGTTTATGGTTATTTGCTTATTATTGATGATTTATTTTGATTATTT
>NC_061110.1:101455098-101461281 GCF_015104395.2 Macrobrachium nipponense
TTCAATTTCAGAGGGACCTTCTTGTCACATAGGACCCCTGATGCAGACCTCCAGTTATTCCATCCTGCCTGGATTCGGTGTCTCACCTCTTGGTCCATACTTCCACTATCCTCTAATACGGACCCTAAGTACTTGAACTTCTGTACTTTCTTTATTTCTTCCCCACCCAATCTTATGCTACTTCCACCGTCCTCAGTAATACTGGAACACATATATTCGGTTTTTGATCTGCTTATTCTCATTCCTCTCTCCCCAATTGCTGCTCTCCACCTCTCCAACCTCCCCTCCAACTCCTCCCTCCCCTCTGAACACAACACAATGTCATCCGCGTATAATATGCACCATGGCACTGCTTCTCTAACATCCCTGGTCATTACATCCATCACGATGTTGAAGATGAATGGGCTAAGTGCTGACCCCTGGTGTAATCCAACTCCTATCTCAAATCCATCCGTCTCTCCAACACTACTCCTCACTCTAGTATACACATTCCTGTACATCTGAATAATTCTGACATACTTTTCCGGTACCATCTTCTCCCTCAAACATCTCCACATTTCTTGACTTGGCAGTTGGCACTCTGTCATAGGCCTTTTCAAGGTCTATGAATACCAGATGCAGGTCTCATTGTTTTTCTCTGAATTTCTCCATTAGCTGCCTTATGCAAAATACTCCATCCGTTGTGCCGCTTCCTATCATGTTTTGCTAATACATAAATCAATTACTATCACATCCAATAATATATAGAATTTTTTGTGTGATATAAGAGGCGTTGTTAATTTTGTTTCTATTTTTGGTATGATGCACACACACACACACACACACACACACACACACACACACACATATATCTATATATATATATATATATATATATATATATCTGATATATATATATATAAATTAAATATATATATATTTTATTATATATATATATACATAGATATATATATATATAATAATATATAATTATAACATACTTGTAACCTTATCACCTGTGAATACCTATCACACTGTTCAGTGTTATTTAAATTAACACGAAAATAATCTTCTAGATTGCGTCTGTGCTGTAATATGATATGAAGCAGTAAAATGTTTTGGCCCACTCCCTTTGATATTATTTTCGAAATATTTATCATTGTTTAACTAATCCTACTAAAGCTGTTGCTGCAGATATGCACTTTTAGCAAAGAACCTTCCCTACCTTTATATAGTATTCAGCATTGGAGATAAAATGTCTATTGTAATACTTTCATAATTCAAACATATTGTAATACTTTTATAATTCAGACATTTTGATTTTCCTTGATTTGTTTCTAATATTGTTCAAGAATCTATTTTTCCTAACAAATTACGTCTGAAAAATAGGTCTTTTCTTTTATACTTATTGTTCAGCAGAAAAAAAATCCTTTTTGTAATATGTACCCTCTTAATTTAAACATTTTGATTTTCAGGAAATTGATCCTATTATTATTTTGGAAGCTATTGGCCATTTCATACCTATTTCTTAATCAATAGCCTTATATAAAAGTTTTTTTTTTTTTTTTTGCTTAAAAATTTTCGTATTCTCAAGACTGTCCATATCTCACACACCCTTTATTTCATTGAGTAATTCTGTTTTGATAGAACATTTTCATTTGAATATTATTAACATATACTCACTAGTTTATTCTTGTACAATGCTGTTTAATGTGATTATTACTAATCGTATATTCCATCATCGCTGAATAGATAGATTTTAGGGCAGATTCTCCATTAAATCCATCACCGAATGCAAATGGCCATAAATGCAACGTCTTTTGGTAGAAGTTGTCGTGACTTAGAAAGTTAATAAAGGTAATAAGACAGAGGGTTTTCTTTTTTACATTTCATTTGATTTCGACCAGGAAAAAAAGACGGGAGGGATGAAAATCCTTAAACAAAAATAGATCTTGCTTTAAGGATGACAGACAGCGACTGAAAGTTGATCAAAATGCGAAAGCGTGAATCTGGTGGGAATTTTGTTGTTATTAGGAAAATATTCTGAGTGTCCATAAAGTCCCAGTACCTTTACAAGCAATAAATTCTTGTAATGGTACTGGGACTTTAAGGACACCCTGTATCTTAATGGCGAAAGGTATTGAAACTTACTGCTTCTTTTCATATACACTTCCTGAATGATGAGTTTATCCAGTATTTGTTTATCAAAATAGCAATAAAACTTTTATTTTGTAAGGGGTCCACAATAATAAATGTTAAAAGTTCGTGTATAATTTATAATAAACACTTAATAAAAGTTTGCGAACCCTTCTCTGGTTTATCCTCAGTAAAAAAACAAATAAATAAAATAAAACCAGAGGACGAAAGCATGAATTCCGTTGTTATTAGGAAACTATATCTTAATGGCGAAAGAAAGGTACACTTAAATGTGCTCTTCCATCTACTAAGATTTTGAAGAGAGAAGAGAGAGAGAGGGAGAGAGAGAGAGAGAGAGGTGGGGGGGAGGGGGGGGGGGGATTGGTGGCTTGCACTTCTTCCAATCTATCGCAAAATCGAGACCTTTTCCAGACAACGACGAGATAATGGTCGCATATTTCCCATTGTATGTCTGGATCGCCTCTTTGGGCTCTGGTTTTGTTTGGCCTTTTCCTGCAGTGCTTTAAATGGGATCTTTGCATCGAGTAATCTTTTCGTACCATTTAAATGATGACTCTTAGATCCGTCGAATGTAGCTTTTTTTTATTTATTCTTTATTTACTTTATTTTTTTTTAGCTGCATCTAACTCTGGCTCTTTGGCAGAGCACTCTCTTAGATTCGTCGAATGTAGTTTTTTTTTTTTTTTTTTTTGAGATTCATTTAACTCTATCTCTTTGGCAGAGCATGTTTAGAGATAGGAAGAGTATTGTTTAATTAACGAAAAAAATACATTACATTTTTACCACCGGTTCAGTTAACTCCCCAGTAAACTCACAAATAAAAAAAAAGTTACATCATATTTTGACCAGATCAGTATCAACACTGAAAGTGCTACGCCTCCCGTAGTTCTGCACCATTCACTACCAAAGGATTTATGATGATTGCCTATGTCAACACTAAACATCCTGTTCTTTTTTTTTCGTGAACCAAATTACCTCTACGTTTTCCTTATCCAGAGCTATCACATCCACGACTTTCACAATTCTACGATACATTGTATCGTCTCTTTCCACACACGTACACAAACCTCCCCACCACTTTTTTTGTCATTTATTTATTTATTTTTTAATTGCATTGTATGAGATTATGAATCCCATACCCCGGCCTCTTGGTCATTTTCGTTTTCAACAGCTTGTCGATACAATTGCAACCAGCCTTTTGTGATGAGTCTCATCTGCTCTTCAGGGCGCTTTTCCCCACATTATCAGGTTCACTCCCTCTCAATAGGCGTTGCTATGCTTTAAGGACAAGACCACTGGTAGCCGTATGCATTTCATAAGGTTGATTGATGGTTTGTTAATTTAATAATTGTCAGGTAGTACCACATCCAACAACTAAACAATCTTTATCTTACTGAAATAACTCAAATGTGGTCAATATCTTGCTTCGATTTTTGTGTGTGTGAAATATATATAAACCTTATACAGTTGAATAGCCGTCTCTTAATTCCGGATTAATTATAGAGTAAAAAAATGAAGACTTCTTTTTTCCTTTTTCATTGACACGAAAATATTTAGTTTTCGTTTTTTTATTCATTTTTTATGTACTTCCTTCCAAAGGACAGAACACTAATATGACGTGAATCGGCAATATGTTATCGGTATCATGGACCGTACTTGGAATTTTGTGGCCTCTCCAGTATTTCTTATTCCAGAAATGGAAGAAAACAGGGGAGATTCCTGGAAAAATTGACTATATCTCTACATCAGCGTCCTCGCCTGTACCTGACTTAAATACGTTTGGCTCTATCTATTATCAAGTAAAACAGGAGATAGACAGCGCTCTCTCTCTCTCTCTCTCTCTCTCTCTCTTCTCTCTCTCTTTCTTGAATGGTCATGAGAAAAAGTTGTAAATTGTGGTCAGGAGAATTATGGAATCGTATGTGAATAAAATCTACATTACCACGAAACTGGATAAAATATTTTTTTAATGATTAGAATCTTTAAGTACATTTTATTATCTGTCCAATAATTATTTTGGTATTAAAAATGGAACCTGTGCCTATAGAGAATATATTGGTAAATAAGCTTGGAAACATTTTGGTACATTGCATAGGGGTAGATAATTTTGTGATTTGTAGTAGATGAGATGGAGGTGTGGGCAGAGAACCAAAACATATTTGCCTAAGTGGAGACAGGTCTCAGAGATTTATTCCCATTAAACTAATGACGATTAAGGTCTACAAGACAGCGATCAGACCAGTGCTTTTATATGATGCAGAATCGTACACAACGTTAAGAAATGAAGATGAAGTCATGAAAACGGTAGAGATGAGCCTTGGAGTGTTGCTGTTGGACTGAACTGAAGGTGAACAAATACGGAGAAAGATGGAAGTATGTAAAACAATAGATATAAACAAAGACATTAGGATAACGTGGTATGGTCTTTTGCTTCGCAGGATGAGGGTGATGTTGTAGTTAAGAAAGCTTAGGAT
This sequence comes from Macrobrachium nipponense, assembly GCF_015104395.2. Lineage (NCBI taxonomy): Eukaryota > Metazoa > Arthropoda > Malacostraca > Decapoda > Palaemonidae > Macrobrachium > Macrobrachium nipponense. Next base: position 101,459,709 of record NC_061110.1, read on the forward strand.
ATGGTAACGTAGAAGCAGTGAAGGTAGTCAGAGAATTAGCTGAATTGACATCTCAGAAAAACACATGGCATAGGTGGGCGTAGAGAGCTCAGATGCCCAAAACAGATTTCTGTAGAAGGTTTGACCCGATATGAAGATGAGCTTAAGGTCGTAGGAGGAAGGGGGAATGTCGAAGGACCTTTGCATGAATTAGTTTATCATCACGAGTATTGCATATGCATAATTCGGTGCTTCCTATCAGTCAATGTCTTCAGAATCTCATAAATACTTTGATGTAATAACAAGAATCTCATCAATTCTCTGATGTCACTTGAAGAAGATCCTAAATACTTTGATACAATATTAAGAATCTCATAAATATATTTATGTAATACTAAGAATCTCATAAATACGTTGATGTAATGTTAAGAATCGTGTAAGTTTCTGTAATACTAAGATTATCACTATTACTTTGATTAAATATTAAAAATCTCTGAAAGGATTCGATGTAATATTTTAAGGAAAATGTGGTGTGTGAATGAAATTGTCACTGTTTAACGCTAAGAGGTCTTCATATAAACATTAATCTTGGTTGGAAACTATTGGGTTCATAAAAAAGATAATTTTGTCATTTGTGGTATCAGTGTTTCACTTATGGTATAGTTATTATTCCTGTTACTTGGAAACATCAAGTTCCTAATGTTGAACTATATTATAGAATGTATAAATAACACATTTACTGGGTAAATGTGTTATTTATACATTCTATAATATAGTAATCATGAATAATCATCATACGCTTCACGTGACAGTACGAAATTCGTTGTTCTGTTGAAATGGCGAGTGAAGACCAAAATTCACAAAAAAAGAAGGTTAGACGGAAATAAAAAAAAACAAAAAAAAACAAAGGGTAGGGGGGGGGGGGGATGGAGACGGGGACTCAGAAGGAAACGGAGGGCGTGAGACATGGAGATCGGAAGAAAAAACAAGGAAATTACCTGTAGAAGTTGCAAAGGTAACAAGTCAAGAGTATCACCTGGAACAAAGGTCTTTTGCCAGGAAGTAACATAAACATTAAGTGACAGGAATTCAGGTTGCACTATAGTAGATTCACATCAGCCGTGCATGTGATGTCTAGGCCCATCCCTTACGACGCTTCTGATTGGCTGTTGATAAGCCAATCGCGGGGCTAGGAACTCTCAGTCTCTCTTGAGAGTTCACATAGGCAGGATGTATGTTCCACCTCTTTTGAAAGACGTATCCCTCAGGAGAGGTGGCATATACATCCTGCCTTTGTGAATCTCGAGAGACTGAGAGTTGCCAGCCGTGTGATTGGCTTATCAACAGGAGCGTCGTAAGGGACGGGCGTAGACATCACATGCACGGTTGATGTAAATCTACTATAGCAGGGAGACGAATGTAACAAATGACGGGGATCCAGTGGAAAGAGAAGCTACAAATAGAATGGCAACCTTTAACATAGCAGGATGAATCTGAACTAAAACTACTTATATGTAAATAAAAGTAAACAAATTTCGTTCGATTTTGAAAGATAGAAAATTTAGAGGAGTTCATGCTTAGTCTAAGGTTACGA
>NC_061110.1:101461781-101466781 GCF_015104395.2 Macrobrachium nipponense
GGTCATTTGCTAATCCCCACTCCTCCACTGCGTCAAGTATTGGCGAATTCTCACAACAGCTTCGGGTGACGAGACGAGTCGCCATAATGAACTCGTGATTCAACATAATGAAGCAGGAATTCATTTGGCAATGCTAATGCAGCATTATGTTAATAATGAAACTGAATGCCAGCGCCCCCCCTCCTTTTTTCGGGAGGGGGGTTGGCTTGGGGGGCAGAGTGAAATAATTATTAATCTGTTCTCGGATATGCCGGACGAAGAAAAATTGGAGTCGATAATCGTTTGAGAATATTTGACAAATGAAGTCGATAATTATTCGAGTATATTTGACAATTGGTGTCGAAAATCGTTCGAGTATATTTGACAACTGGAAACGATAATCGTTCGAGTATACTTGACAATAAGAGTCGATCATCGTTTGAGTATATTTGAAAATTATTGGAGTCGATAATCGTTCGAGTACATTTGACAATTAAAGTCGATAATCGTTCGAGTATACTTGACAATGCAAGTACAAATACTGGAGTATATTTAACTGCATTTGAGTATAATTGAAACTACAAGTACTCAATAAAAGAATGCGCTGTTCCATAACTTGATGGCTATTTCATATGACTAGCTTTTTTAACAGTTGCAAAGAGTCTTTCGCTCAGAGCAAATCCTCTTTGCAAGTGACTTATGGCTTCAGATATAGCTGGAGAATTATAAAGGACTGTTGCAATATAGATTTGTTTTTCCACTGCATTTTATGACGTCAGAGAAAACAATACAATGTTTGCCACATCCATCCAGTAACTACTGATACATTTTATTTCAATGTATTCGGATTCATTTAAAATATTGTGTTGTATTCTATCGGATACTTCTAAGTGGAAAAACAGCCAGTTACAGTTATTGTTCAATTCCCTCATTAGGAGGTATATAAAATTTTCTTTCTCTGAATTTTGTTCGGATTCAGAAATAGGCTTAATAAAGTAATGTAGGGAAATAAAGAAGTTAGGAATAGTTTTGCTTCATATAATAATAATAATAATAATAATAATAATAATAATAATAATAATAATAATGATTCAATGGCAAAAGCCATCCACTGGAGCTTGTGCGAGAAGAACCAGCTACCTTGCAGTAATAAGTGATACGAGCACCAACCTGAAGGCATGATAGAAAACGATCAGGTAAAGATCCTCTGGGACTATGGTATCAGAACAGATAAGGTGATACGTGCAAATAGACCAGAAGTGACGTTGATTGACAAAATCTAGAAGAAAATATCGTTCATTAAGACCTGAAATAAAAATAAGAAGGATATGGGATATGCCATTGTAAATTGTACCCATAATCATAGGAACACTAGGCACGATCCTAAGATCCCTGAAAAGGAATCTGGAAAAAAACTAGAGGCTGAAGTAGCTCCAGGACTTATGCAGAAGGGTGTGATCCTAGAAACGGCGCACATAGTAAGAAAAGTGATGGACTCCTAAGGAGGCAGGATGCAACCCGTAAACCCACGCTGAAAGTACCACACAGTCGAATTGGAGGACTGTGATAATAACAAACACACAAAAATAATAATAATAATAATAATAATAATAATAATAATAATAATAATAATAATAATAATAATAATAATTGAATAATAATAATAATAATGAATAATAATAATAATAATAATAATAATAATAATAATAATAATAATAATAATAATAATAATAATAATAATAATAATAAGTGGCGCCGCTGGAGGAGTTGGTTTAGGTCTTCAATAGACTTAAGTCAAGTTAAGCAACATTGGGCTGGTCAGTCGTTGGATAGGGTGACGCTCCTCCTCGGCGTTGATTCCTTGGGAAAGGATCTTTACCATAATTTCCTCAGTCTACTCAGCTGTAAAATGAAGTACCTATCCCTGATGGGGTAGGGTCCAGCTATGCGGTTAAATAGCAAAACTCAGCAATGATGGAAAGAAATGAAGGAATAAACGACAACGACGTAAATGAACCTCTGGCAACAGAGGAGCTTCGTCCGGCAACCAGGTATTCAACCCAATTGAAGGGGAAGACGGTCAGGTACTTGGAGGTCGTCATCCAGCAAACTGATCACCACAACGAAAGTAATCAACAGCCTGAGATTGGAGCTACAGAGGCAAAAAGGAAGAAATGGACAGAGAAGAAAATAAGGAAATATTGCAGATGCTACATCAGAAGCAACCCGACGGAGAGAGGATATAGAAGAAGATTGATCAACATCTGGAATGAGAGGAATAACACCCCCCAAACAGAGCAGAGGCTGGCAGACCAAGTAAGGAACATAAAGAAAAAAGAACTGGCTCTCCCCAACAGAAAGAGAAGAACTGGAAAGGGAAATGTCACACGACAACGAATTACACGAAGACGAACTGAGAGACGATGCCACAGAAGACGACAGGGAGGATGAAGTATCAAACAACGACACACGAAGAAACACCGACGAAGTAACAGAGAGGACGGAATGGGTAGAAAAGATTAGACAATGGATGGAGACAGATACAGAGAGAACAAAGATCCCCTCCATGAAAGCCTACACACCAAGAAATTAAGGGGAGAAACAAGTGAGGTCAATGAAAAATAATGGGCCTAATACACAATTCCACCAGTATCACAGAAACAAATAACTTGAACCATATGCAGGAGCAAGATTAGTAGCAGAACTGATGGGGATTCGAACACCAACACCACCGTCACAACCAACCAAACAGAAAGCAAAACAGCAACCTCCTTGGGAAAAGGGCGCCTGGAAAGCAAATCATGGGTGATGAGATCTGACTTGAGTAAACTGAAAGAGATGGCAGAAAAAAGGCCCCCCCCCTAAAAAAAGAAGCCCAAGAAAACAAAGGGAGGGAACTCAACGAGAAATACAAAGTACAAAGAGAGGGGACTAAACAACACAATAGAAGATGTAAAAACAGAGGCTTTAAGGCCAAAGCACACAAGATCCAACGGTACATGAACAGGTAATAAGGGATACCACAGAACAAACTATTCGGAACCAACCAGAAAAGACTATACAGCCAACTAAGAGGGAAGACAACACAGAAATTCCTGAAGCCGAACCAAGTAAAGAGACTCTGGGGAAAACATATGGAGGGCAATCCGGTATCACACAACAAACTGCAACATGGCTCCAGGAAGTCAAGGAAGAAGAAACAGGAGAATAAAACAAAGATTTCACAGACATCACGACAGACACAGTCAGACACCAACTAAAGAAAATGCCAAAAAAAAAAAAAAAAAAAAAAAAAAAAAAAAAAAAAAAAAAAAAAACTGGAAAACCCCCAGGTCCCGATGAAAGTCCATGGATACTGGCTCAAAAACTTCAAGGCCCTACACCCACGAATAGCAGAACACAACTCCAGCATTGTATCTCAAAATCACCAAGCACCCAAATGGATGACCACAGGAAGAACATCCTTAGTACAAAAAGACAAGAGTAAGGGAAATATAGCCAGTAACTACAGGCCTATCACCTGCCTACCAATAATGTGGAAGTTACTAAACAGGTATCATCAGTGAAAGGCTATACAACTACCTAGAGGAGACAAAACACCATCCCCTACCAAACAGAAAGGCTGCAGAAGGTAAGTGTAGGGGCACAAAAGACCAGCTCCTGATAGACAAAATGGTAATGAAGAACAGTAGGAGAAGGAAAACCAACCTAAGCATGGCATGGATAGACTATAAGAAAGCCCTTCGACATTGATACCACCACACATGGCTAATAGAATGCCTTGAAAATATATGGGCAGAGGAAAACACCAAATCAGCTTCCTCAAAAAATACAATGCGCAACTGGAATACAATACTTACAAGCTCTGGAAATAAGACTAGCAGAGGTTAATATCAGGAGAGGGATCTTCCAGGGCGACTCACTGTCCCCACTACTCTTCGTAGTAGCCATGATTCCCATGACAAAAGTACTACAGAAGATGGATGCCGGGGTACCCAACTCAAGAAAAGAGGCAACAAAATCAACCATCTGATGTTCATGGACGACATCAAGCTGTATGGTAAGAGCATTTCAAGGAAATAGATACCCTAATCCAGACTGTAAGGATTGTATCTGGGGACAATCAGAATGGAGTTTGGAATAGAAAAATGCGCCTTTAGTCAACATACAAAAAGGCAAAGTAACGAGAACTGAAGAATAAAGCTACCAGATGGGTAGCAACATCAAACACATAGATGAGACAGGATACAAATACCTGGGAATAATGGAAAGGAGGAGATATAAAACACCAAGAGATGAAGGACACGATCAGGAAAGAATATATGCAGAGACTCAAGGCGATACTCAAGTCAAAAACTCAACGGCGGGAAATATGATAAAAGCCATAAACACATGGGCAGTGCCAGTAATCAGAATACAGCGCAGGAATAGTGGAATGGACGAAGGCCAGAACTCCGCAGGGCATAGATCAGAAAACCAGGGAAAACAAATGACAATACCACAAAAAGCACTACACCCAAGGAGCAAATACGGACAGACTATACATAACACGAAAGGAAGGGAGGGAGAGGACTACTAAGTATAGAAGACTGCGTCAACATTGAAAACAGAGCACTGGGGCAATATCTGAAAAACCAGTGAAGACGAGTGGCTAAAGAGTGCATGGAAGAAGGACTAATAAAAGTAGACGAAGACCCAGAAAATATACAGAGACAGGAGAAAGACAGAAACACAAGGACTGGCACAACAAACCAATGCACGGACAATACATGAGACAGACTAAAAGAACTAGCCAGCGATGACAATTGGCAATGGCTACAGAGGGGAGAGCTAAAGAAGGAAACTGAAGGAATGATAACAGCGGCACAAGATCAGGCCCTAAGAACCAGATATGTTCAAAGTACGATAGACGGAAATAAATCTCTTCCCCATATGTAGGAAGTGCAATACGAAAAAATGAAACCATAAACACAATAGCAAGTGAATGCCCGGCACTTGCACAGAACCAGTACAAAAAGAGG
>NC_061110.1:101477708-101555208 GCF_015104395.2 Macrobrachium nipponense
TCTAAGGTTACGATATTGCTTCCCCTGTATGATGTGGAATATCTTGATATCTTCTTAATATCCTCTTCCTTTCGAAACCCACAACGTTCTTAGCTATCAATTTCCTGGAATGTGTCTTCGTTTCTCAACCAAAATCCTGCCATACACCTTCCTACTACACTCAGTGATAACCTCGTATAATTCCTAGTCACCTTTATCACCTTTCTATTTAGACAGTGAAATAATAATTCAGAGTTTTTCCTTATTCCATCTTCGCTTTACAGTTCCCTGTAAATCTTCTCAGTCAATTTGCACCGTATGTACAATTTCATCTCACTAGAAAGTATTTCCAGCAATTGTTGGTGTCATTCCATTCTTTAGTCTCCTAAATTACCACAAGGATTTCACATTTACCCCGTTTTCAACTCTTCTAAATACAGTAAAACCAGGAAAACTCTATTATGTTTCCGCAATCTAAAATACAAAAAAAGTTCTTCGTAGATAGAAAAAAGAAACGATGTTACATAAGATAACCACCGTAGAGAGAAACTACTGTCCTTTTGATAAAATCAGTCTAAGAAATAGAGTAAGGAAAAAATCCCCTCCCTTTATTTCTTAGTGCTGAGAAAAATGTCGGTCTGACACATTCTGAATTGGACGTAGAAGATTCTTTGGGATATTACAACTTCGTCTAGCACAGGCCTGGAAGTAGAAATCTATATAAAAGGAAAATATTTGATTGCCCGAGTCTGTATTATGTAGAAAATGGATGTGAAGTATTATTCCTTTTTATATGAGTGGTAATCAGAACATAAAAAATGCTTGCAAAGCTTTAGTAGCACTTCCTTAGGATTTTTTATATTTACTTAAAATGAATACTTTTTTAATATATGAGAAGAAACTATTTCCATTATTGCTCAATTACAATAATTGTCTAATGAAAGTTATTGCAAAATAAAATACACATTCGTCATAAAACTTTAGTATTATTAGTTAAGTTGTGAATGTGATGTTTCTTATGGAGATGATAAATATGTATTATGAACTAAATTCGCTAATCCCACATGCCAGTCTCTCTTCCTTTCTCTGCCTGTCTGTCTCTCTGTGCTTTTAGAAAATATTGCTTTTATTTTTGTATCATAGTTATCAAAAAACATTTGAATAATTACTTTCTAACGCCTTCAGTATTGTTAAAACTTTTACGGATGTTGACTAATATTCTGAAAGGCAACTGTAATATATCATTCAATAGAGAAAATATTTTTAATTTCTATTGGCTTTTTTGTATTATAGTTATCAAAAAACATTTGATTAATTAATTTCTAACTCCTTTAATATTGTTAAAACGTTTAGGGATGTTGACTAATATTCTGAAAAGCAGCTGGAATATATTATTCATTAAAGAAGTATATTTTCCATTTTACAGGTCGAGTAACCAGTCATGTGCTGCATATTGTAAAGAAAACAGACACTGCCTATACTCGGTTTTTTTCCATCTGTCCACCCGCCTGTGGTGCTCGCGCATGGTAACACTGCGTCCCGGGCTTTAGATAGTTGCGCTGTGTAAGTTTTAGGTAAATAAAAGGATATCTGGGTGTGCATTTGCAATTGAAAAGTATTTTAATAATTTACTGTATGTGAATTACACTGTTAATATTTTATTAAAACACTTTCCAGTTGCAAATGTACACCCAGATGTCCTTTTATTTACCTAAAACTTACACATAGTGTAACTATTTGAAGCCCGGGATGCAGTGTTACCATGCGTAAGCACCACAGGCGGGTGGACAGATGGAAAAAAAACGAGTATAGGTGACAGACCAACCACATGTAAGATTATGGGTGGATACAGTTAAGTACTTAGTTGTCGAAGTCCTTTGTCATCGTCGTGATATCATTATGACCCTTTCAATTGCCCCTTAGTTTATTCAAAATGGGCTTCAGGTGTGAATAAGTAAAGGTAAGTTAGATATGACCATTATATCTTTTCAATTTAAATCTTTTCAGTTTAAGATTATAGTCATTTAATTTTTTTTAAATACAGATTAATGAAAAATCTTTAGCTCTTCCAAAACATTATACGGTAGGGAATGAGTTTTCTTATGGGTTACTCTGCAATTACTTTAACAAAATAAGTAAAAGACAGAAAGCTCTGAATCAGCTGTTTTGGAAATTAAATTCGAGGTTTGAAATGTATGATGTCTATACTTTGTTTTTTTCCATCTGTCCACCAGCATGTGGTGTTTGCGTATGGTGACACTGCGTCCCGGGCTTTAGATAGTTACTATGCGTAAGGTTTAGGTAAATAAAAGGATATCTGGGTGTACATTTACAACTGAAAAGTGTTTTAATAATTTACTGTATGCGAATTAGACCGTTAATATTCGAAATAGGATTTTATTATTATTGTTGAATGTAAGCTGAATGTAACTATCTAAAGTCCGGGACGCAGTGTTACCATACGGAAACACCACAGACGGGTGGACAGATGGAAAAAAACCCAGTATTGATTTGAAGTTTATAAATGTTTCCAGCGGGACAAATAATTTGTTATGTATTCATGCCTCGGATTATTGCTGTCTGTTGCAATCTATATGAACCGCGGTGGTGATGTCAATGAATGAAAGGTGGTCATATGATACTGATATAAAATTATGATCCAAACAGAATGCATAATGTAAACATGACTGAAAAATCTTATTCATGTAAGTAAGAGAAAAATTTGAATGCAATTCCTCTTCATATAGAAAAAATTAACCCTTCTTAAAGAAAGTGAAGTGTGTTATACGGTGGCTGTTTATGTTTATTCTGTCAAAGACGGCTAGAGAATGCATATAGCAGAGACTGTGGTGTTGGTTTCTTGACAGCTTTATATATACTCTATATATATATATATATATATAATATATATATATATTATAATATATATATATATATATATATATATAGATAGATAGATAGATAGATAGATAGATAGATAGACAGATAGACTTGAAACTTTTAATTTTCGAAAGAAGGAAAAATAAATTTAACCAGAGCAATGAGCTTATTAACAGCTCTGCTAGGGTTGGCCCGAAGGATTAGATTTTTATTCACATGGCTAGGAACCAATTGCTTACTTAGCAACGGGACCTACAGCTTATTATGGGATCCGAACCACGCTATATCGAGAAATGAATTTCTAATCACCAGAAATACATTCGTCAGATTCTGCGCTGACGGCAGCTGGCAGCGAACTCCGGCCACCAGATTGATAGGCGAGTACACAACCGACTCGTCCAGTGAGGTGCTTGAAAGAAGGACTCACAAATAACAGCTAAAATGCATCGTCCAAAATATAATAAGAGTTTTTCGCGTGCCATTAGGATTGTGATCGAATACTTTTAGGGTGCAGTATCGTGATGTATACTCGAAGTATATAAGTTCAATAAATATTCTATGTTCTGTCCTAAAGTGATTGCTCTCTGCTATTTCGATACCAACATGCATCATAAATTTCACTGAGAACAAAACCTTTGCTTACTACTTTGACGATAATAAAAGACTATTTGTGTTCATAAATCACTGGAATCAATCTTTAACTACATCAATAACACAGTACGATTACTTATTCATTTTTTTTGTACTGAAAGTTAAACTTATATTCTTTTACAAATCATTTCGTTTTTTCAAGAATTAGCAACTGGTAATACAAAAGGTTATGGCTGTCATTCAAATATCTTCTGTCCTTACAGTCACATTAAACATACACGCTATATATATTATATATTATATATATATATATATATATATATATATATATATATATATATATATATAATATATATATGTATATATATAATATACATACATACATACACACACTCACACACACACACACACACACACACACACACACACACACACACACACATATATATTATATATATATATATATATATATATATATATATATATATATATATTATATATATATATTATATATATATCGTGTATGTTTAATGTGACTGTAAGGACAGAAGATATTTGAATGACAGCCATAACCATTTGTATTACCAGTTGCTAGTTCTTGATGGTAAAATAACTTGAAAAAAAAAAAAATTTAAAAAGAATATAAGTTTAACTTTCAGTACAATACAAAAATCAATAAGTAATCGTCCTGTGTAATTGATGTAGCTAAAGATCCCAGTGATTTATGAACACAAATGGTCTTTTATTATCGTCAAAGTAGTAAAGCAAAGGTTTTGTCCTCAGTGAAATTTATGATGCATGATGGTATCGAAATAGCAGAGAGCAATCACTTTAGGACAGAACAGAGAGTATTTATTGAACTTCTATACTTCCAGCATACATCACGATACTATTCCCTAATATTATTCGATCACATTCTTAATGACACGTGAAAAACTCCTATTACATTTTGGGCAATGCATTTTACCTGTTATCTGTGAGTCCTTCTTTCAAGTTCCTTAGTGGACGAGTCGGTTGTGTGCTCGCCTATCAATCTGGTAGTCGGAGTTCGCTCCTAGCTGCCATCAGCAAGGAATCTTTGACGAATGCTTGTGATTAGAAATTCATTTTTCGATATATATGTATATATATTTTTTTCTAAAGCGTATATGCGTGTGTGTGTGTGTGCGCGCGTAATGTGTAGTATAACGATAGAAGAGATCTGAGTGACAGCAATAGCCATTTTCAGGTATAGATGTACCCTCAACTTCGTCCCGGGTAAAAAAAAAAAAAAAAAAAAAAAAAATCCCAAAAGACTGTGAAAAAAGTGAGTTTAGCTTCCAGGAAAAAAAAAAAAAAGTAAGAAATTTTAAATATCTTTATCGAGTAATGGATGTAGTTACAGATTTCTGTAACTACAGATTTAGTTACAGATTCCTGTAACTACAGATTCCATTTGCGTGATGGTATTGAATAGCAGAAATATTCCATTCTGAAGATATATTTCAAGCATATACCATTATATCGTAACCCATGAGTATTCGATTATATTCTTAATGGCCTGTGAAAAACCTGTAGCATATTTTTGGACAATGCACTTTAGTCATCACTTGTAAGGACCACCTTCAAGATTTATAGCTTTCAGGATTTCATCCATTTATTGGAATGGAAGAATCGTTGTTATAGAACGGATAAAACCGACGAGGTTTCTATGACAATACATTTGGATGATGTTATTACCGCATAAAATATAACTTACAACGTTACAGCAAAGAGCTACAGAATTGTGATTAGGTCACTAAAAATGTTTCTGTGGATATATACTATTATCATGATATTATCTTCGTTGCTCAATAGAAACGAAGTCGAGGCATAAACAAAACTTACAGGAAAGATAACCTTTGGTATATGGACACCTTTTTTTTCTTGTTTGTGAGACAATAGGAAAACATGGACCTACATCTTTATAAATAAATCTTCCATCCTTCTAGAAATGCATATAGATATGCGAGTTCCAATAACACTGATGAATTCTTCCACCATAATGGACAAAGTTGTTCGCTCGTATTGACCAGATATATCAAACCGAGCTGGTTGACATTTTTCTGGAACGAAATGAATTATTCTCCTTAATAATACCCGTATTTTGGGTCGCTGTACAGATTTGTTACGAAATGTTTTCTGATGAACTTTATCTGGTATGAATACTTCATCTATTGCTTCTTTTCGCGTTTTATGTGACGAAGAAAGGTGTGGCATTTAGATGAGTGGATTTCGCTCTCGGCCACCAATCCGGTGGTCCGAAGTTCGATTCTCGGCTCGGGCAACGCGGAACCAGAGGAGTTTATTTCTGGTGACAGAAATTTATTTCTCGATATGATGTGGTTCGGATCCCACAATAAGCTGTAGGTCCCCGTTGCTAGGTAACCAATTGGTTTCTAGCCACGTAAAAACATCTAATCCTTCGGGCCAGCCCTAGGAGAGCTGCTAAACAGCTTAGTGGTCTGGGAAAACTAAGATATACTTAAAAAGGGAAAGGTTGAGGAACTGAATCGTATGTCCGCTTTCAGTTTGTAGGTGGACGTGTATCTCCTTTAACCGTTCTTTTGTTGACTTATCCAATTCGATGGCTTTTTATACATAAATCCTCAGGCAAGTTGTTTGTTTCACATCACGTATTTCTTAACGTGAGGATAATTGTTTTCAAATGAGAAGAGATTTTCATTGTAATAGTCTTACGTTCACTTTTTTAGTTTTCCGTAATAGAAAACTATTGAGATGGCTTTGTCCATCCATCCCCAATTTTTCTGTCCGGCCTCAGATCTTAAAAACTACTGAGGCTAGAGGGCTACAAATTGGTATGTTTGTCATCCACTCACTGAACATCAAACGTACCAAACTGCAGCTCGTTAGCCTCAGTAGTTTTTATTTTATTCAAGGTTAAATTTAGGCATAATAGTGCGTCTGACAGTGCTATAGGACAGGCCACCACTGCGGCTAATACAGAATTATATGCTGTACAGAAAACTCGATTGCATTTTTTTCTCTTTTTTAATATGTGATTATTTTTCTTAGAAATTAAGTTTCTGATGAAACTCCGGATGAATATATTCACTGTTCGAAAATGATTCACGCGTTCGTTTATTTCAGATTAAACTACCCTTGTTCAAGGGCAGCCAGTAAAAACATAATTCGTTGTTGCATATCCAGTAAAATTCAAGATGAACATAAATAACTTGCATTTGTCAGGTATAGGAGGATTTTATCTACTCAGTCCTTCATTTGCTGGGCCACTGTGATTTTACGCAAATATCCTCGTTGTCGAAGCACTAGAAAATCATATGTGATCAGTAAAAAAATTCTGAACGATATCAAGCGCGTTCAAGAAATGTTGCTGAAATTCTTTAAAAAGAAGAAGTATAATATATATATATATATATATATATATATATATATATATATATATATATATATATATATACACACACATATTCTTTTTAAAGAATTTAAGCAACATGTCTTGAACATGCTTGATATCGTTCACGATTTGTTTTACTGATCAAAGACGACTCTCAAAATGAAGGACTGAGTAGATAAAATCTTCTTATACCCGGAAATTAAATTAATATAATAAATATAAATATATATTACCCGGCAAAATATATATAATTATATTTATTATTAATTTATATATTATTATTATATATATATATTATTTATTATTTATTATAATTATATATATATTTTATTATATATATATATATATACATATATATATATATAATATACATATATAGATATTATATGTATATATTATATATATTATTTTATATATATTTATTATAATTACATTATGATTATATATATATATATATATACTTATAATATTATATATATATATATATATATACAATTATATTGTATATATTCTATATTTATGAATTATTATATATATATATATATTATTATATTATATATATTATATATATTATATATTTTAATATTATATATATATTATATTTTCCAATGTGTGTAGGCATATTTATGTATATGTATATAATCATTTTCATTTAACAATAAAAAATTACATTTAAGTAATAGCCAAGACAAAGGATAATTTTTTCACTTAACCCTACTTTTTGCCAGTATTATTTGAAATTCAGGAAATACTTTATATGTTCTTTATGTACCAGATATATTACAAATTCGTTGCAAGCGCTAAATCACGGAAATATCTACGTAAATTTTTAAGCCATAGGTACAATTTCACTCGCAAATATATGAGAACTGGCAGACAGTAGGTAATGACCGTGCAAATATAAATCTTGTATGTCCAGGCCTGTATTTAAAGAGAATATATTTACTGAAATAGGAATTTATGAAAAAAATAACCATATGCCTCCAACTCTTTGATACGTTATGCCTCTCATGAAAATTTGAACAATATAATTTTCTGAGCAACCAGAGATTCTATGCATTAATCCAGTGGCAATAAAGTGTTCCAGGTAATGAACCTGGAGCCTATCTGAACAGGCAATTAAAATTCATGAATTCGATGGTTGATTGATCTCTGCCACCAGTACCTATATTGCTGGATATTCATTATATACCTGAATAATGCATTTGAATATATATATATTAATATATATATATATATATATAGATATATATATATATATATAGGTAGGTATATATATATATTATATATATATATATATATATATATATATATATAAATATATATATATATATGTATATATATAGATATATATATATATATATATGTGTGTGTGTGTGTGTGTCTATGTTACAGGGATTATGTGAAATCAGGGATTTCACTAAATCCCTAGTACTAAAAACGGTGAGGATGATTCATCTACACAGTTTTGCCGTGTTTAGTACTAGCCCTTGGGAATTAAAAGTATTGCGCCGTTTTTAGTACTAGCCCCTGGACAGTTAGATGTATTTCGCATTGTCTAGTACTACTAATCCCTGAGGGATCAAATGTCCCTACGTGTATTTGACACCCCCAGGGGCTAGTACTAAACACGGCAAAACCCTTTTGACCTCCTAGGGGCTAGTGACAAAAACGGTGAAACAGTGTATAGATGAATCACTGTTTACCGGTGTTTACTTATTGATGTCTTGGAATCCCTGATTTCACATTCCCTGTAACATATATACAATATATAGGAAGATGGAAAAATGCAGTTTATGTGAATACTCACATGAACTAACATTGCATTCATGTAATTTATGTCTGAAATAATGTCACGGATTTATACCTGCAATTCAACAATTCCTAGATTAAGGTTTTTTTTACCCCGATTTTAAGCTGTAACCTGACCGTCATTTGTATATAAAATATAAGCATATTTTTCCCGTGGGAACAACATTATGCCATCGCTCATTAGGGATACATACTAATTATGCAAATGTAATTTAATTGATTTCATTAACAAAATTCTTTACCGTTTTTTTTTTGTCCATGGTTCCACCCACAAGAGAAAATGTAATTTGGATACAATATTTTGACATTTAAAGTGGGCTGACATGCTGTTAGTTAAGAGACTGCAAAAACACACAAGGTTATTTTTCGATATGTATGTATACACACACATGCACACACACACATATATTTATATATATATATACATATATATAAAATATACACACACACACAACACACACACACATATAATATTATATATTAATATATAGATATATATAATAATAATATATATATATATATACATATCATTACAACACCTGACGAAGTGATTTATTATAATTCTTGAAATATTTAGCATTTTCAGAAAGGAAGTAATAACAGTACTAGCAAGCGTTGTTGACAGATAAAAAAAGTCTAACAAATGTTAAAGAAAATAACATTTTTGCCGGAATATCTAACTAGTTAACGGAATCAATAGCAAAAAATTATCATAAGTGCCTATGTACCTATTAGTTATTTGTACTTGCACATTATCTCTGAGGAATCTATTTGAACTTACACATTGGATGGTTAATTAATAGTTTTTTTTAAGTTTTCTGTAAAAGAAAACTATTGAGATGGCAGTTTGTCTGTCCGTCCGGACTTTTTCTCTTCGGCCGCAGAACTTGAAAGCCACTGAGGCTAGAGGGCTGCAAATTGGTATGTTGATCATCCATTCTTCAATCACCAAAATTGCTAATATGCAGCCTTCTAGTCTCAGAAGTTTTTATTTTATTTAAGGGTCAAGTTAGTCATGATCGTTCGTCTGGCACCTACAGCACCGGCCTACGTCTGTCCATGGCTGAGAGTTTCATACAGCATTAAACGCTATACAGAAAATTCGATTGCACCGAAGAAACTTTTTTTTCTGCAGCCAACATTTCAGAATCTCAAGTCAAGTCTGTTTCTCTGACTAGCATAAGCTTCGTTTTTTAAGGAAAATTATGCAAATGAAGTATAAACCAATAATAATGTTGTACGTGGTTTTACCATGCAAGCTGTTATTTCATTTAGAAGGTTATTTTGAAATGTGAATATTTCATGATATCGTACCTGTAATAATTTTCTTATGACCGTAACATCATTAACAACATTACAGGCCTATAAAATTCAGCAGATTCCATATTCTCTATTGTTAAATTATTGATATAATGTTATTCAGTTGCAAATCATTGAAATAGAAAAAATACTGGAAGTCTTTGGCATCTTCTCTTATCAGTCCTTACGCCAGATTTTATTTGCATACATTTTTCATGCAGCTGTTTCTGAGAAATGATTATCTATACTCTGTTTTTTTTCATCTGTCCATCCGCCTGTGGTGTTTTTGTATGGTAACACTGCGTCCCGGGCTTCAGATAGTTACATTCAACGATTATAATGATATCCTATTTCGAATATTAACGGTGTAATTCACATACAGTAAATTATTAAAACACTTTTCAGTTGCAAATGTACACCCAGATACCCTTTTATTTAACCTAACACTTACACACAGCGTAACTATTTACCGGGACGCAGTGTTGCCATACACAAACACCATAGGCAGATGGACAGATGAAAAAAAACAGAGTATAGTCATATATAGCTGGCCCGCTGGTATAGTTGTTAGTGTCGCGCAGAGCCACTCAGATGTCGCGGGTTCAGGTCTCCCCCAGGGCGATTAAAAATCACTGGATCTTTGTCATGATCATTTACTGCTGCAGCAAGGGGTCTGCAGTGGGAGGTTGAAACAAACATTCTTTGGAAGCTTGAATTTCAAGTCCCTGGCCCCTTTGGCGTGGTTGTTCCATGAGAATAGGTTTCATCTACTGGAATGATAATAATACCATGAAGAAACAAATCCACAATTTTTTATATGTACACATCTTATTATAATGGGCGTTATGTCTGTCCGTCCGTTTGTAATTCAATCACGGCCAAATGTCTGGTCCGCTGGGCATGAAACTTGGCAGGGTTATAGTGGGGACCCCTAAGATGGTTTATAATGTGGTTTCATAACCGACTCCCCATCCCCTCCGAAGGGGATGGCTATCAGAAGGGATATCCTGAAACGGAGCTGGTTATGCCCGTAGACTTAGTTACATCGCTTATATGAACAGCAGAGAATATGCTTTTAGTAAGGATTGGTAAATTGCTATTATATTTAAAGATTAATCTACACAGACAGCTTTCGGGGATTGAAAGGGAGAATCGAACACATATACATTACTGTGTATGTGTTTCCACATTTTAAAACCCATGCTACTATGAGTTATTTTCTTATAATAATATTTTGTTGCCTGCTCCGTGAAAAAAAAAAAAGTGAAGCCTTGCAACACCAGAGTCATCAGAAGGTCAAAAAGTCCTACGTCCTTCGAAATATAATATAAAAGATATAAATGACTAAGTCGTGTGTATGCTTAATGACAGGCTATGGAATCTTAAGCAGACAACTTCTGACTTTCCACAATCAACATGATTAAACGTGTAGGGAAATGACGAAGCTGGCAACACAGACAATCATAGAAGGACAATGATTGATAACGATGAAGGTAAAATGAATATTCAGCGTCTTTTTTGAGTGGGGGACAGATAGAACTTTGAAAAGATGTAGGAAACGGTTACACTAATATTCTACGAGATTGTCTCTACAAATATACAACCATGAGAGTGATGTCTTAATGGAAATTTCTCTCTCTCTCTCTCTCTCTCTCTCTCTCTCTCTCTCTCTCTCTCTCTGGACATCAATCATTTTAGACAGCGCCATTGTGGTCATCTGTCCCAGTGAGTAAACCATTCAAGCCTATCAGAATAATCTCAGAAGCAAATTGGCTGAAAAGGTAGGTGCATATATATATATATATATATATATATATATATATATATATATATATATATATATATATATATATATATATAAATAAAGGAACATGGAAATGTATTTACATTTTACAAATTACTATGGCAAATAAACACCTATTGTAAATGATTGAACTGAAATACGATAAGTAAACCGAACTGCGGTAACTCTAGCTAGGATTGCCAACTTTACCTTCTGATCAATATAAAAAAATGAAAACTTATAATAACTTTTCTTTCGTAAATAAC
The DNA here is from genome assembly GCF_015104395.2 of Macrobrachium nipponense. Lineage (NCBI taxonomy): Eukaryota > Metazoa > Arthropoda > Malacostraca > Decapoda > Palaemonidae > Macrobrachium > Macrobrachium nipponense. The sequence continues at coordinate 101,489,716 of NC_061110.1, forward strand.
CAAGTTACAACCAAAATTATATTTATTAATATAATGCTCTTACTGCACAATATGACATATTAACAGTAATCACATAAATTATTTTTATTCGTAATATCTAAACTTAGATTGACCATTGAAGTTAAATAATAAGTTAATGATAAGCGAAGTCAAGTTAAGAGGACTTAATACATCTGGCTATTTTCGGAAGATAGTGAGATCTCCAACCCCCCTCCCCCTACATACCCATCTCTCCTCCACCGCCACCACCCTACCCCGCCATCCCCAGGAGATAAACTGGTTTATCAATTACACTTTCTTTATGAACCATGAATCTCCTCAATCTTTTCTCTTCACCTTATTCCTTCCACGTCCTTTCTTTCGGTAATAGCTGAGAATATTAACGACTAGAAGACGAATATCTGGCGTCATTTCGCCCGTACCCGCGTACCCAGAGACGGTTCGGCATATATTTGAATCTCTGAGGGATATTACTTCTCTCTCTCTCTCTCTCTCTCTCTCTCTCTCTCTCTCTCTCATTATACTCTGTTTCTCATACTTTATTTGCATATATATATATATATAATATATATATATATATATATATATATATATATAATATATATATATATATATATATATATATATATATATATATATATACTATATATATATATATATATATATATATATAAATATATATATAATATATATATATATATATATATATATATATATATATATATATATAACTATATATACGCATTAATCTACAAATGTCCTTTAATATGTAATTCACTCTGCCTCGGAATTAATACATTCTCATATACGTAATATATTAATTCCGAGGCTGAGCGAATTAGATATTAAAGGACATTTGTAGCTTAATGCGTATATATGAATCACGGTGAAACGATAAGATATACTATATATATATATATATATATATAATATTATATATAATATATATATAATATATATATATATATATATATAATATATATATATATATATATATATATATATATATACATATATATATATAAATATAATGTGTATGTGTACGTATGTATGTCTGTGTGTAGGTATTGCTTTTAACTGGTACTAGCCAGATCTAGTGTAATTCAAGTCAGCAATTTAATTAGCGACTGACAAATACTGGAGAGAATCCAACCTTCCCTACTACTCAGTGGGAGCTTCTTCAACATCCACTCCTTAAAGCTAAGTTGTGGCTAAATTTGAAAGAACACCTAAAAGACACAAAAAACAAAGTATAACTCAACCATTTTCAATGACCGAGATTTCAAATATATGCCAACTAATCAATTAGATTGTCTCAGGATGTTCTGTTAGACTCAGACGGTGGCTATAGTAGATTCACATCAACCGTTTATTTGACGTCTATGGCAGTCCTTTACGACGCTCCTTATTGGCTGTTGATAAGCCAATCACAGAGCTGGAAACTATCAGTCTCTCTCAAGAGTTCACATGGGCAGGATGTATGTTCCAACCCTCCAGAAGGATACTTCTGAATGACGTATCCTTCAGGAGAGGTGGAGCGCACATCCTGCCCATGTGAACTCTCTCGAGAGAGACTAAGAGTTTCCAGCCCCGTGATTGGCTTATCAACAGCCAATCAGGAGTGTCGAAAGGGACTGGTCTAGACATCAAATGCACGGCTGATGTGAATCTACTATAGTACCCATTGCTTCCCAGTTACTCCTCTTATGTTTCAATTGAGTTTTGGGATGTCTATTCTAGAGTTGGCTGCTTCAAGAGGTGGTCTGGAGAAGAAGCAAACATCGAAATCATTTTAGCAGCTCTGATATATCTCACTGTCAGTTTCAATTGACGTCTGTGCCCTTGCTAGTGTAAGCCAACTTACCAATAGAATACTTTCCTGAGGTTCTGTTACTACTTACGGGTAGGTAGAATATAGTAAACTGAATTGGAAGTCCTCTGGTACCTACTACTCTTCTCTGACGTTTTCTTGGAGATTTAGGGCCATATACGTATGTTCAAAGTCTGGCTTCATCAGAAGGTGGTCTGACCAAGAGCCAAGCAGCCAAATCAGTTTGTCAGCTCTGATTTATCTCTCAGTCAATTTCAGTTGATGTCTGCACATGCATCTCTAAGCCAACTAGCCAACAAAATGATCTCCTGAGGGTTTATCATTCCTTAGGCTGAGGTAAGATGTATCAAACTGAGCTGGAAGTCCGCTGGTATCTATTACCATGTGGCTACTCTCCTCTAAAGTTTCAGAGGCGTTTTGGGGTATATATATTTAGAAGGTTTGGTTGCATCAAGAGTAGTCTGAAGAAGAACCAAACAGCCATATGTATTCGTAAGAGCTGAATACATCATTCCATGGCCTTCAGATATTTGCCAGGTCCCCAAGAATATTCCAGACAAATTAGTCAGTTTGGCGTACCACTAGGAGTATGTCTCAAGGACATTATCAGTATGACACTATCTATTATTTCATCTTTCCATCTAATGTCTTTCGGTGCATAGCATATGTAGAATTATTCATATTATATTCTCATACCTTATATCCATTTTCAACTAGGAGAGAAAAACAACAATCTTTAATCTTTTGAGAGAGAGAGAAAAACAAATAAGGAAACATGAAGGTTAAAAATGTTTCATGATTGTACGATTACCATTCGAACGTTTCAACAGTTTCAACATAAAATTCCAAATGCTTTTGGTTCCTGATTCTGAAAACCGAAAAAATATAATAGAACCAATCGAATATCTACGATGAAATGTCAAAGGTCTTGTCCTGCCGTCTTTGGGAATATGTCTTCGCCGATGTACAATCTGTAATTACAGTGTATCGAAATAATATATTAAGAAAAACTTTGGGAACAGCTACGACAATAATAATAATAATAATAATAATAATAATAATAATAATAATAATAATAATAATAATAATAATAATAATAATAATAATAATAATACTTATTCAGCAATGACTGAAGGGATAAAGCTACCAGATGGGAACAACATCAAACACATAGATGAGACGGGATACAAATACCTGGGAATAATGGAAGGAGGGGATATAAAACATCAAGAGATGAAGGACACGATCAGGAAAGAATATATGAAGAGACTCAAGGCGATACTCAAGGCAAAACTCAACGCTGGAAATATGATAAAAACCATAAACACATGGGCAGTGCCAGTAATCAGATACAGCGCAGGAATAGTGGAATGGACGAAGGCAGAACTTCCCAGCATAAACCAGAAAACGAGGAAACATGACACTACACCCAAGAGCAAATACGGACAGACTATACATAACACGAAAGGAAGGAGGGAGGGGACTATTAAGCATAGAGGACTGTGTCAACATCGAGAGCAGAGCACTGGGGCAATATTTGAAGACCAGTGAAGACGAGTGGCTCAAGAGTGCATGGGAAGAAGGACTGATAAAAGTAGACGAAGACCCATAAATATACAGACAGGAGAAAGACAAGCAGAACAGAGGAATGGCATAACAAACCAATGCACGGGCAATACATGAGACAAACTAAAGAACTAGCCAGCGATGACACGTGGCAATGGCTAATGAGGGGAGGGCTCAAGAAGGAAACTGAAGGAATGATAACAGCAGCACAAGATCAGGCCCTAAGAACCAGGTATGTCCAAAGAACGATAGATGGAAATAACATCTCTCCCATATGTAGGAAGTGCAATACGAAAAATGAAACCATAAACCACATAGTAAGCGAATGTCCGGCACTTGCACAGAACCAGTACAAAAAGAGGCATGATTCAGTAGAAGAAATTCCCCTTCGGTTAACAAGTATGAAAATATATTAATTCAGAGGTCGAGCGAATTGGATATATATATATATATATATATATATATATATATATATATATATATATATATATATATATATATATAGTATATATATATATACTCTACGGGATCTTTGATATTAAGCCATTAATGTTATGCTGGACGACCACGAATAAAAAGAAATGATCCGAGCTGAAAAATTTTCATGCATTTTTAATGTACATTTTTCGAATGGAATTTAAATTCTTCTCTACTTTTTAGGAGTGGGTTTGAAGGCCAATTTTTTGTGCCATTTATCTGGAATTAATTTCGTTGACGAAAGGAAATATAATAAAAGTTTTGAATTTTACGCCGTTTCTTTTAGAACGCAAAGTGGAACGCAGAGTGAATAAGTGAAATCTCTTTCTCGTGTCGTTGACCAGTTAATTTTGTCCCACTGTTAAAATAATGGGAACAAGTTTCAAGGTCAGTAAAAAAGACCTTGATTTATGAGCCTAAAAAATATATCTTTTCATTCGTAAATGAAAAGATTTTGAAAACTACAATTTAATCGTTTCAAGTGGCTTTTAATATGCCTAATTTTTTTCATAATTATTTTTCGTGGTACTTTAAGGTATGGCATGAAAATTTTTCACCATAGGAGAAAGTGGGTCTATGAAATATATATTATATTTCTTTGTTTCACCTGACCAACCCGCCGATGCCCGGGAAAACTTGAGTGATAGTCTGCATTGTGGGGGAGGGAATAGGGAAATGGGAGGGAAGAGGGAGGGAAGTTGTGAGTGCGGGACGTTGGCGAGAGGAAGAGGGAGTGGGAGGGGTTTTTGTTGACAGTCCGACTGACAGTTCAACTCCTTACCTGCGAACGTTCGCGTAGTCATGTGTAAACTGACAGGCATTGCTGTACTGTCTATCCCTTTTATCCGGGTATTACTGTGATGACTTATTAGCCATAACAAGTATGATGTGTTCAGAAAATGGTCATTTCCACGTGCAGGCAGCCCATGAAACTTATATAAGCGAAATTTTATAGGTTTCAATCGTTATATGCTGATTAACAAATCAGGAAACTAATTTAGGTTCGTTTTCTTTCCGAAAACTAATAAAAAATGTTTAATTTTCTGAATATTTTCCCTCATATACCATGGAGAATAGAATCACGGATAGTTTATGTTAATTCTTCTAATTATATTTATTCCCCTCGTCCATGTCTTCAACCTGGATCGATTCCTTATTTCATTATATGTGCACTGTTGATAAGGAACTAACGTATATTTCTCATTTCGCTATATGTAAAACAGAAAGATTTCCATGTGAACTCTCCTAGACACACGGTTTAATGAAAAAGATGGACTGGGATGAACACCAGTTTAACTTAGCTTAGGACACTACCCCAGATGGGAGAGCTCTTTGAAAAAATAATAAAATAGCTAATTTTCGCTGTTTTGGATCAACGCAGGTGATCAACCTGCTACGTGTAAACTTTCATTACTGAAGTAAAGGATAACAATAGGAAAATGCTGGATTGGTAAGACACTTCCGTCTGAATTAAATGAGATAAATCCTAAGTAGCATGTGGTCTTTCTATAATATTCTAACTCTTTAAATGTAAATTTAAACCTAATTTTCGGGGCTATTTATACTCATGCAGAAGTGCATTCACAATGCAAACTCACGCTTTTAAGTAAACGAAATTTGCTTGCGGGTTCTTTGTAAAGGAAGTGAATCGGATAGAAATAAAAACTGGAAAAAAAAACGGAAACAATATCTAAAATTGTCGGTCTATTTCTTTATGCGAAAAATAAAACCTCTGAAAAAGCCATTCGTTATTACTGTGCACTACTGGTAAACGGAAATCGTATTATGTATAATCCTTACCGAGCTTTTATGTTCAGACTTACATTTGGCAGAGTAACCAACACAAGCTTTTTTTTCAGTGCAATTTTTACTGTTCATTTTTCTCTGTGTATATTTTGTCTGGGGATGCGAATAAATAATATTTTTCATGCACGATGCTTAATTCATATGATATTACAATTTAAAAGAATGATTCTTTCCATCGCCGACTTTTTTTTTTAATTTCTAGATGTTAGTTTGTAACAAACAAAATTACATGTATTGCATAAGGGTAGCCGGAAAAATGTTGTTCTTTTAATTTTTTCCATATATTTTTCATATATTTTTTCATTTATTTATTCATTTTTTAATTGTACTTTCGCAACAGTTACAAACTAAGGACTGACTCTCAATCTGTTTAAGAATATCTTCCATGGCTGCAAAGAACTAATTTAATAAACCTGCTTCAGGGTTCAAATGGAGAACGATTTTTGTTTCAAAATGATACAATAAAAATAATCTTTTGCAACAGGACACCAAAATACTGTCATGGCGTTTCCAGAGATGGTGTTGTGCTTATTCATTTGGAAATTCTTTCTTGTTTTTTTAAGGGGGGGGCGGTTGGGAGGTGGGTACAAAGAGATATTGTTACGTATTTTAGCTGGAAAACTTAGATATAATTAATTATCAGCTATAATACAAAACTGGTTATATCCAATAATGTGAAATATAAAAATTAAATGAATAGAAATTTTATGAATGTGACATAAGATCAATTTCCTGGAAGGTAAAATATTTCTTCCAAGAGAAAGTAAGAATTTATTGGGTTCCTTTTTCATCTGATTGACCGTTTTGCATGATAATGGGGAACTTAACTAAATGCTAATGCGTTCTGTTGTAGAGGTGTGCGTCTGAATGGAAAGCACTTTTACCAAAAGCTATAGTTTACTATCAGGTGTGGCTCCCCATTCTTCAAATATCGGTTTAGGACCATAAATTCCATATGATTAAAACATGTAAATCATTCCTTTTGGAATTTAAAACATGATAAGAAATACCTGGAGTCATTTTATTGCATTATTCATTTGCACTTTCACGAAAGTGGCGCACTAGTGTGCTAAGTCGTGTCATACTCGTCTCTATCAATAGCAGCTAAGGTTTGAATGATTTGGGGCTATATTCGAATTGTTTATATTTCTATTTATATTTATCATAATATTTTCTCGAAGGATTTAATTTGGGGCAGGCTCTACCATTTTCAAGGTAAGATTCCTGAACTGAGATTTGTACTGGGCAGTTATGAAAGACCTAAAGATAGAAAACCTAAATTATTAAAAATCATTGGTCTCTTAGGCTCGTCTGCATTAACTTATTTGTTCATATATCTTTATATTAATTTACGTGTGGGCGTTTTTCGTATATTTTTGTATATTCAACCAAAATAATGATTGGTCATAAATGTAGTTACATTTTTTTTTTACTCTGTACTGAATATCACTAGTATAAAAATATATGCGAACCTTTTAATAATAATAATAATAATAATAATAATAATAATAATAATAATAATAATAATCATGATTCAGTGGCCAAAGCCCTCCACTGGAGCCTGTGCAAGAAACATCAGCTACATTGCAGTAATAAGTGGTACGAGCATCAACCTGAAGGAGTGATAGAAAACGATCAGGCAAAGATCCTCTGGGACTATGGTATCAGAACAGATAGGGTGGTACGTGCAAATAGACCAGAAGTGACGTTGATTGACAAAATCAAGAAGAAAGTACCACTCATTGATGTCGCAATACCATGGGACACCAGAGTTGAAGAGAAAGAGGGGAAAAATAGATAATTATCAAGATCTTAAAATAGTACCCATAATCATAGGAACACTAGGCACGATCCCAAGATCCCTGAAAAGGAATCTAGAAAAAATAGAGACTGAAATAGCTCCAGGACTCATGCAGAAGAGTGTGATCCTAGAAAAGGCACACATAGTATGAAAGGTGATGGATTCCTAAGGAGGAGGATTGCAACCCGGAACCCCACACTATAAATACAACCCAGTCGATTGGAGGACTGTGATAGAGAGAAAAAAAAAATTATTATTATTATTATTATTATTATTATTATTATTATTATTATTATTATTATTATTATTATTATTATTATTGTGTGTGTGTGTGTGTGTGTGTGTTTGTGTTTGATTATCACAGTACTCCAATTCGACTGGGTGGTACTTACAGCGTGGGTTTAAGGGTTGCATCCTGCCTCCTTAGGAGTCCATCACTTTTATTACTATGTGCGCCGTTTCTAGCATCACACCCTTCTGCATGAGTCCTGGAGCTACTTCAGCCTCTAGTTTTTCCAGATTCCTTTACAGGGATCTTGGGATCGTGCCTAGTGTTCCTATGATTATGGGTACAATTTCCACTGGCATATCCCATATCCTTCCTATTTCTATTTTCAGGTCTTGATACTTATCCATTTTTTCCCTTTCTTTCTCTTCAACTCTGGTGTCCCATGGTATTGCGACATCAATGAACGATACTTTCTTCTTGATTTTGTCAATCAACGTCACTTCTGGTCTATTTGCACGTATCACCCTATCTGTTCTGATACCATAGTCCCGGAGAATCTTTGCCTGATCGTTTTCTATCACGCCTTCAGGTTGGTGCTCGTATCACTTATTACTGCAAGGTAGCTGGTTCTTCTTGCACAGGCTCCAGTGGACGGCTTTTGCCATTGAATCATCATGATCATCATCATTATTATTATTATTATTATTATTATTATTATTATTATTATTATTATTATTATTATTATTATATGAAGTAAAACTATCCCTAACTTCTTTATTTCCTACATTACTTTATATATATAAAATTTTCTTTCTATGAATTTTGTTCGGATAATAGGCTGAATCCGAACAAAATTCATAGAAAGAAAATTTTATATACCTCCTATCCTGAGGGATTTGAGCAATAAATGTAACTGGCTGTTTTTCCACTTAGAAGTTTCCAATTGAATACAACACAATTTTTTAAATGAAGCCGAATACATTCAAATAAAATGTATCAGTAGTTACTGGATGGATGTGGCAAACATTGTATTGTTTTCTCTGACGTCATAAAATGCAGTGGAAAAACAAATCTATATTGCAACAGTCCTTTATAATTCTCCAGCTATATCTGAAGCCATAAGTCACTTGCAAAGAGGATTTGCTCTGAGCGTAAGACTCTCTACTACTGTTAAAAAAGCTAGTCATATGAAATAGCCATCGAGTTATGGAACAGCGCATTCTTTTATTCAGTACTTGTAGTTTCAAATATACTCAAATACAGTTAAATATACTTCAGTATTTGTACTTGCATTGTCAAATATACTCCAGTATTTGTACTTGCATTGTCAAATATACTCCAGTATTTGTACTTGCATTGTCAAATATACTCCAGTATTTGTACTTGCATTGTCAAATATACTCCAGTATTTGTACTTGCATTGTCAAATATACTCGAACGATTATCGACTCCAATAATTTTCAAATATACTCAAAACTCAAACGATGATCGACTCTTATTGTCTAGTATACTCGAACGATTATTGTTTCCAGTTGTCAAATATACTCGAATAATTATCGACTTCATTTGTCATATATTCTCAAACGATTATCGACTCCAATTTTTCTTCGTCCAGCATATCCGAGAACAGATTAATAATTATTTCACTCTGACTCCCCAGGGCAACCCCCCTTACAAAAAAGGGAGGGGGAAGGCATTCAGTTTCATTATTAACATAATGCTGCATTAGCATTGCCAAATGAATTCCTACTTCATTATGTTGAATCACGAGTTCATTATGGCGACTCGTCTCGTCACCCGAAGCTGTTGTGAGGAATAGCCAATACTTGACGCAGTGGAGGATTAGCAAATGACCTAATGGTCGTTAGTTACAGTTAATATCTTCAAGTTTATAACTCCCAGATGAATCTCCTTATCTGAGGTCTTTATTAGCGGTTGATTATGCGTCAATCTGAACAGGAGTATTCAATTCAATATCAAATTTTGTCACCAACGCCGCCGATAATTATTTTTTTATATTCACAAACATTTAGTCAAATATTCGTTAAATGCCCAGTTCACTATACCTTGTGAATATTTTGAATGAAAAGTATTCTCTCTAGACCTTGGGAATTTACTTAAATCCAGTGGAAATAAGAAGCGATAAGTATTTCGTTACCAGTGGGATTCGAACGAAAGCGCAGTGATTGTGACAGTTGAGCCATTACAGACGTTGATATGGACTGCGTTGAAAAGTTGGCTTGAGAAGTTAAGTTTTACTACTTAAAAGTCGACACCACGCCACCTCTACCATGACAGCTCATTGGTGAGTTCGTAACACGTAGCTACTCGATATTAAATATATTTAGTATCTTGATTTCATCCCACTAGAAGTGTTATCTAAATGAAATACGTATTTATATGTTCTTTTCCATATTTGATTGTCAGGACGCAAAATACTTGAAGGTGTTCTAAGAAAATTCCACAGTTAAGGAACGGTGAATATAATTTGCGTAAAACTAGCGATCTTAATATTTTGCAGACCAGATGGATTTATGAGAAGAACTTTCACTGTTGGCATTTTCGAGCAAGCAGTGCAATAAGGGTAATGATTTGGACCTTATGCCAGTCATACAAGCGATACATTTTCATGTTCATTTATACAGCCATATATATCCAATTCAATATATATATATATATATATATATATATATATTATATATATATATATATATGTGTGTGTGTGTGTGTGTGTGTGTGTGTGTGTGTATGTATATGCATAATATACAAATGCATATATGTAAATAAAAGTATAGATATATAAATATATATAATATATATAGTATATATATATATATATATATATATATATATATATATATATATATATATATATATATATATATAATATATATATATATATACATACACGTAAACTGGTGTGTACATTCTTCTCCGTGATAGCGTCAGAGCTGGAAAAAAATGAAATATGTTCGAAGTCATATTTACTTTGTTCTTTTGTTATACAAAGACACTACTCTGTCTGTAAACATTCTACGACAGAGTGCCTGTGTAACATGTAGTAGTCTCGAAAAGAGCTGTGATATTCGATGGATGGAAACGATATCATATAGATGGCAGCAAAAGACTATTACTCCATGCAAAGGAATCCCTTTCAAGCACCGGAGATAAAAATTAAACAAAAGCGGCGCCAGAAAGAGGCGATCCGAACACACAATAGGGCAGATTGCATCTGTCCCCCTGTTATTGGCAAAGGTCTCGATTTGCGCTAGATTGCAGAATACAAAATCTCTCTCTCTCTCTCTCTCTCTCTCTCTCTCTCTCTCTCTCTCTCTCTCTCCTCATCCACTCTCTCTCTCTCTCTCTCTCTCTCTGTTTAAGTTAGTGGCTCGTGAAAATTGTAATTGGCCTCACGCAAAGGATATTATTTTGGAAATGATGCATACGCAAATCGCCATTGCCTGAATTAATGAAATGGAATAAATTCGCCATACATATGGTCTGTGTGTAATATCCAGGGGTTTAATTAGCTCTGTAAATATTAAATTACGAACTTTTCTTGACTATTTAAGTTATTCATTGGCTAATTAAACAGATGTGTTAAACGATAAATATCACGTTTAGACTCTATATAAATATTTTGTGCCATTTCGTCGTGAGACAGTCGAATTAATTGGAAAATTCTGGAAAATGGAATTAAATCCTCAAAAATTGTTGGTCTTGATATGAACAAGACGTGATCCAACCTCCAGCTAATTCGGAGCGCATGATAAACTCTACGGTCAAAATAGCGCTGTTTCACCAGCAAAAATGAAATAAATAATCTATATTTTATTAGAAATAATTGTTCTGTATTGTTTACCATGCACATTATTTATTTTCTACATTTCCATTCTAATAAATAAATCGTAAATATCCTATCCTAGAATTCCTGTATCTGTAACTGAACGCAAAACACCTTTTCAGACATTTTTAGGCTTTTCCATAGGGCTTCTCTTTCCCCTCGAGAACTACAACAACAACAACAAGTTGGCTTACTCCCCGAGTAAGCGAAAACGTAACCTCTGAAAAATGCATTCGTTATTTCTGTGCACTATTGGTAATAGGAAATCGTATTATGTATAATCCTTACCGAGCTTTTATGTTCAGACTTACACATTTGGAGGAGTAACTAACATAGGCTTTTTTTTCCCAGTGCAAGGTTTACAGTTTATTTTTCCGTGTATATTTTGTCTGGGATGCGAATAAATTATATTTATCATACACGATGCGTAATTCATATGAAATTGCATTTAAAAAGAGTAAATTTTTTCGTATTGCTAACATTGTTCTTTTCCTTTTTTTACGCTTATTTCTAAATGTCAGTTTGCAGCACACAGAATTACACTGGATATTGTTTATTTTCATTTCTTTTAGTTATTTTTTTTTCTGTAGCGAAATTGTCACTTCAAAAACACCTACACTTACGGACTGAAGACTGACTTAAAAAGGAAAAACAAGTCCATTTTTGGTAAGAAGTAACTCGATGAATCTGTTTCAGGGTCCAATCGGAGGACGTTATTCTGTTTTAAAAGGGTTGCAATAAAAATAGTCTTGTGCAACAGGGCACCAAAATACTGTAAGGATTTTCCGTCGGAGGAACGAAACTTAGCTAAGTATTTTGTGTGGAAAACCTAGTGATAAGTAATAATGTAAACAATAAACGTTAAATTAATAACAAATCTATACATAAAATATACATGTCTTAGAGAGAAAACATTACTTCTCCACTGACCAACTAGATGCTAACCTTAGCTGTCCTCCAATCCCCACCGAACAGTTTCTTAAAATGAAGTCGGATGCACACAAAGGAATTATCAGTGGTTACGGGATGGATGTATCAAATATTGTATTTGTTATCTTTGACGTCATACCATACAGTGAAAACCAAGTATGCACTGAAACAATCCTTTACATTCCTCCAATTATGTTTGAGGCCATAACTTACTTGCAAAGAGGATTTACTAAAAGCGTAAGACTGCTTACTAAAAAAGAAAAAAAAGAAAAAAATCTATCATTTGAAAGAGTCATCGTGTTCATGAAGATCATCTTTTTCATTTAATACATGTAGTTTCAGACATATTCAAATATAGTCCGATATAAGCCAATGTTTAAGCTTTCAATTTCATATTATGCTGAAACAGACATTGACTCCAGTGTTCCGTCGTCCAGTATATCAGAGAATAGGTCAATGGTTATTTCACCCGCCAACCCCCTTAAGAAAAATAAACTGGCATTCAACTTCATTATTAACTTTGTATAGCATTAGTATTGCAAAATTAATTCCCACTTCATAATGTTTAATTACGAGTTCATTATCTGGACTCGTCTCATCTCCTGAAGCACTATCGGCGTTGGCGACCTCTTGTTAAGGATTTGTCAAGATTTGACGCGATAAGGAGAGGGGATTAACAAATGTCCAAATGGTCATTATCGGCTGTTAGTATCTATAATTTAATACTTCCAGGTGCATCTCCTCATCTTAGGTCTTTATCAGAAGAGAGCTATTCACTTCAATAATCATTTGTCTGTGGATGCCTTTTCATTGTCCTTGATAAATCTATTTATTTGAATATATTATAACAGTTGAATATCTATAATTTTAATCACAGATGAGTCTACTAATATCAATTCCGTTTCATGCGTCATTCTGAACAGAAATATTCATTGGAAAACCCATCCCTCTTTGGTTTTCTATGTTATGCAAACTTTGTTTCATTAGGAAATAGATTTACGTAATGTCTTTATAGTTGCAGTTTAAAATATAGTAGAACTTCTTTCTCAGGTTTGCGAATGACAGTTATGACGCAAAAACTTCTTAAAGGTGTTCTGAGAAGATAGAGTTGAAGTATTGTGTGAATATGTTTTGTGTCTAAAACTTTTGATTTTTATGAGTTCCAGACAGGATGGATTTAGAAAAAGACTTCCAGTTCAGAAGTTTTAGAGCAGTCGGTACAAAAACATCAATGATAACTATTTTGTCACTTATACACGAGTGATTTTCCCATATTCACAAATATATACCACCCAGCATCGGAAAATGTTCAATTAACTTTAGCTTGAATACAACTTAAATCCAAAGGGATTTATGATTGATAATTACCTCGTCCCTGATCGGATTTGAACCGTTTCTTGGTTTAGAAACAACGACAGGCAGTGACTGACCACATTGTTACAAGAGGGATAAAAGAAGATATGACTGTGCTGTATACCAATGCCATTCTAATTCAGGTTCTATACTTGAAACCAATATCAATCTGTCTTCACCAAGATAGCTGACTGCTACGTTTAAACCATCTTAGTAACTTATATTCGTAAATATGAAAAATTCAGTCACGTCTCAGTGACGAGTTAAACTTACCAACTATAGTAGATTCACATCAACCGTGCATTTGATGTCTAGGCCAGTCCCTTACGACGCTCCTGATTGGGTGTTGATAAGCCAATCACGGGGCTGGAAACTCTCAGTCTCTCTCTCAAGAGTGCACATAGGCAGGATGTATGTTCCAACCCTCCTGAAGGATAAGTCTTTCTTATCAACAGCCAATCAGGAGCATCGTAGGGGACTGGCCTAAACATCAAATGCACGGTTGATTTGAATCTACTATAGTTACCATGGTGGAGTTAGGTTCATATCTATTCTAAGTATAGATTTCGTGATATCAGGGTGGTCAAAGTCACTGTCTACCAATATTGCAAAACTAAGAAACGATTCGAATCCTACCGTGGACGAAGCCCTTACTGCTTAATTATAAATACCCCTGTGAGTAGCTTATTTAGTGAATTGGGTACTAAACGTCATTTATGACTTAATGTACTTGAATACATATATACAAACGCGCGCACGTATACATATATTAGTTCTATATTATATAAATACATGCATATATATGTATATATATATATATATATATATATATATATATATATATATATATATATATATATATATATAGTTAATGGATTGGGGTGATTTACCTATCCGTCATTTTCATAATGTTATATTTTGCATCATTAATTAAAACTTTCACGAGTCACCGAGTTAAACATGGAGAGAGAGAGAGATAGAGAGGATGGGGCACTGTTTGCATTCTATCGCGAATCGAGATCTTTGCCAACGACGAGATGAGAACGGATGCAATCTGCCCTATTGTGTGTTCGGATCGCCTCTTTCTGGCGCCGCCTTTGTTTAATTTTTATCTCCGGTGCTTGAAAGGGATTCCTTTGCATGGAGTAGTCTTTTGCTGCCATCTATATGATATCCTTTCTATCCATCGAATATCAGTTCTTTTTCGGAACTTCGTGTTGTATACACAGGCCCTTTGTCGTAGAATGTTTGCAGTCAGAAAGAATATCTTTGTATGGCAAAAGAACAAAGCAAATATGCAGGAGCATTCAAACTTTGAACACATTTCATCTGTATTTTTTTTTACCAGCTCTAATGGAATCATACAGGACAATATATACACCTGTCTAATTATATATATATTTTTACGTATTAGCCCGGCCTTGAGAGAGGCTCGATACTTAAACAGAAATAATTGAGGGAGGACAAGAGGAAATTGATTGAACTTACCGTAAAACTGATTATTAAGGAATATTTAATCTAGAGGAATAGGTCGCCAGAAACTCAACTAGTTACTTTACAGCTATTTATTTACAAAAGGCTCGTACTGGCCTGGAGAAAAGTAAATGCTATTGGTCCCCACGTTGGGACTTATAATCTCTCACAAATGGATAGCTGGCTAAAATGTGATTCATACAAGCTGGTTTCATAAACTTGGGTAATGCAACACTTGCGGGCAGACAGACTTCGTACGTGACTCAAGGAATCTGGAAGAATACGGCCTGACTTTGTTCAGGTCTGGGGTTCGTGCCCGCCAGTACGCCGAGCCGATAGGCTTAAGTGTGGGAGGCTGGCCGGCTGGACATCTGTCCGGGGTCACGTCCTGCAGTCGACTGAGGGAGATCCTTATTGTCTTGGTATCATGGGGCTTCCAAATACCGCCTCGGGCACTGCCTGAAAAGTGATCACCACAGCCAGCAAATTGGGAAGGAAAAAAAGAGGTCTTATTGTAGAGGTCCCTAAGATCCATCTCGAAGCCTAGCTACTCTTGTGACTTGCCTCTCTAACCCTAACCTTCCGTCGAACCGGAAATACCTCCCTACGACATGCTCTCTCTCCCAACATCAGTTGCTTTAGGAGAAGGCATGGTTGTTTCTTTTATAACTAATATTAATAAAAAGACTGCTGGGAAAGCGAGGCGTCCTATAAACGTCACAATATATATTATATTATATATATATATATATATATATATATATATATATATATATATATATATATATATATATATATATATATGCAGGACAATATGCACACCTGTCTACTTATACAACCATTTGGTTTGAATTATCAACCAAATTTCACCGTCAACCTACTGTCCTCCGTAGTCACGCTCTAATTTTGGTCAAGGGAATTTCATCCCAGGCATCTTACTGGATTCTAAGTTATGCGAAGTATGAACGCTCTTCCTAATCCAACTACCAATTTTATCCGCCCACAACGGCTTCTGCTGTAATGGCCTGTATTTCCTATTACGTGGCTATAATAACAATCACCGTCCGGCCGCTTCTCTCTCCTCGAACTTTTGCAGCAAAAGAGAGTAAATTAGAATCAGCAAATCTGACGGCGGTTCTGTCGTGGAAGCTCCTAAGATACTAAAATAGTTCATGACTATAGTAGATTCACGTCAACCGTTCCTGATTGGTTGCTGATAAGCCAATCACAGGGCTGGAAATTCTCAGTCCCTCTCGAGAGAGAGTTCACATAGGCAGGATGCATGTTCCACCTCTCCTGAGGGATACGTCTTTCAAAAGTATCCCTCAGGAGAGACTGAACATACATCATGCCAGTGTGAACTCTCTCGAGAGAGAGACCGAGAGTTTCCATCCCTGTGGTTGAATTATCAACATCCAATCAGGAGCGTCGTAAGGGACTGGCCTAGACATCAGATGCATGGTTGATGTGAATCTACTATAGTACAAAAGTATATCGACTTATAACGTTAGTTTCCTAGAGTCTGCTACTCTGGTTAGGCTCGTTTGGGCTTCTTTTCATGTTTTGCAATTATTTACCTTCCTCCATATCCTTCCAAACACCTTCATTTTCGATTTTTTTTCATTTTCCTTTAAATCTGGAGGGAATTTAATTCTTAGATGCATTGGAGGGATGGACCAACTCTTGGAAGGGGGCGTGGTTGATTGATTGATTGATTGATACTATATTAATCTAGCATCGCGACAACTAGGTCATTGATGCCGAACTATATATAAAGACCCTATAAATTTCAATAATAACAAAAAAAAAACCATAATATATACACACGCACACAAACACATATATACATATCACCATACACACACACATATATATATATATATATAAATATATATACATATACATACACATATACATACATATACATATATACACACACACACACATACATACATACATACAAAGACATATATACATATGGCAAAAGATACTGGTAATTATTTAAAAACACACACACACACACACATATACATATACACCAATTCAATAAGAATAAAAGCAAGGCGCACACAAGCATCACAGTTTACCTAAAATACCAGTGTTAAAAAGCAATCCAAACAAGCCAGTCATGTTAAAAACCCCATTTGCTCCCAAAATTTTTGACAACTTAAAAACATTATTCTCCTTCCCATAGTATAGATATTGATTGCGCTGTTCCACCAAACTGGGGCACTCAACCAGCAAGTGCATAACAGTCAGTGGAACCAAGCAATCCTCACAGTATGGTTCGTGATCACGACTCATCAAGTAGGAATGTGCCAGCCTAGTACGTCCAATACGCAGGCGGCACAGAGCCGTTTCAAACCTTCTGGGCATAACATTGTACAGCCAAGGATTGATTGTAGGTGCAATAGTTCTCATTTTTACATTAGTAGTTAAATTTGACCAAATATTTTGCCAAAGTACTCTATGCATCTCTCTGATTGGAGTATATAAATCTCTGCACGGCAGCTTAAATGATCTGGGCTCAATACGAGAAACAGCCTCTTTGGCAATTGCATCAACGCGTTCATTTCCAGATATTCCAACGTGTGCTGATATTAAAACCCTCCGCTTAGCTAAAAATAACCATTCTAGAATATTTAAAACTACTGGATGTTTTGAATAAAAATCTTTCAGCGACTCCAGAGCGCTTCTAGAGTCACAGTACACAATAAAATTCTTAAAACTACTTTTTAAAACTTCTTTGACAGTATTTAAAATTCCATATAATTCTGCAGTAAATGCAGATGCATTACTTGAAAGCCTTCCACTACGCTCAAAGGACGGAAAAACTATGCCAAAACCAGCGCCTGCACTGGTTTTGGATACATCGGAAAAACTGGGATAAAATTAACATGTTGTGACATATGATCTAAAAAGGTATAACATAATATTTTATCAGAGACATTCTTCTTTGGTTGATTAAAGTAGTTACAAAACTCTACTGCTGGGAATTTCCAAGGGGGAGATACAGATGCCTTGACCGGTAGTACACATTTGTCTGGAATGTTCAAGTCTTGGAGGGTTGATTTCAGTCTGAAGGCATATGGACGTGGCATCTTTGGATGACTTTCATAAAAGCTATCAAATCTTCCATTTCTTAGTGAATGGCATACTAGGGATCCAGGAAGTCTTTGGAAACTGAACCAGCTTCGAGCCAGAAGAGCCTGGTAATGTAAGGCTAGGGGCATTTCCCCAGCATTTACTAACATACTTTCTATAGGGGAAGTCCTAAAAGCTCCAGTAGCAATCCTAATTCCAGTATGGTGAATGGAGTCTAAAATCTTAAGGCGACTTGGGGTAGCCGAGGTGTAAACTTCACATCCATATGTTAATTTTGATAAAACCAAAGCTTTATACAATCTCAATAACTGGAGTCTATCTGCTCCCCAAGATGTACTTGACAAAACTTTCAAGATATCCAAGGATTTTCTGCACTTAGCCCTGAGATTTAGGATATGGGGAAGCCATGTCAACCGAGTATCAAAAATCATTCCTAAAAACCTTGTTTCGTTAACACAAGATATTCTCTGGCCATTTACATATAAATCTGGATCTGCATGTATCCCTCTAATTCTACAGAAATGCATGGCTACAGTCTTTGATGAAGAAAATCTGAAACCATGCACTTCAGCCCATTTCACTACCTTATTTATTACTATTAGTAGATGACGTTCTGCTACTGACATACGTGCAGCTGCAAAAGATAAAGAAAAGTCATCCACAAAGAGTGTGTGGATAACATCAGCCGGTATTTGCTTTACTATGTCATTAATTGCTAGAGCAAAAAGTGTTACACTTAACACACTGCCCTGAGGAACACCTTCTTCTTGTTTACATACTTCAGACAGAGCTGCTCCTACTTGTACTTGAAAATAACGATTTTTTAAGAATAGCTTAATAAAAATAGCTAATTCTCCTCTTAAACCATATTCATGGACTACTTTCAAAATTCCATACCGCCACGTAGTATCATACGCTTTTTCCAAGTCGAAGAAAACCGTGATAAAGTGGAGCTTAGAGGCAAAGGCTTCACATATTGCAGACTCCATTCTAACTATGATATCAACAGTGGATCGCATACTGCGGAAACCACATTGGGCCGGAGAGAAAAAGTTTCCTCGCTCTAAATACCACAGTAAACGAGCATTCACCTTTTTCTCCATTAGTTTACACAAACAAGATGTTAGGGCAATTGGATGATAATTTCCTACGAAAGAACTATCCTTTCCAGGCTTGACAAAAGGAAGGACTCTTGCTAGTTCCCAACATAAAGGGTAGTAATGCTCTTTATAAATTCTGTTTATTATACTGAGGATAAATCTTTTAGTATTCTGAGCAGCATGCTTGATCATAGAATATGAAATTTCATCAGGACCAGGAGCAGATTCTTTACACTTTGAGAGAGCCAATTCAAATTCTCTCATAGTAAATGGAATATTATAAGACTCCTCTTTATTTGTTGTGAAATCAAGATAATACTGTTCCATTTGTTTTCTGCTGTTTGCATATGGTTTCTCATTATCTTTTTTAGATATTTTAGCAAAATGTAGGGCAAACTCATTTGACACTACTTTTGGATCTCCTACATTTATGCCATTTATTTTTAATACAGGTGGTTGGCTAGGTACAAACTTTCCTGCTATTTTCCTTATCTTCTTCCACACTAATGTGATGTGAGTTTTGCAATTTATGGAAGAAATGAAGTTTGTCCAAGATTTTCTTCGTGCATTTTTAATTTCAAACCTAAACTTTGCCCTAGCCTTATGAAACTCTACCAGGTAATAGTTACATTTCCGTCTTTTATATCTAGTAAAACAAGATCTCATAGTTCTATGGGTTTCATGGCATTTTTTTTACCACCATGGCACTGGTCGGCGCATAAATAGACATGATGTTCTTGGAATTGACTGAAGTCCAGCTGCAAATAAAGTAGTTATTAAAAATTCAATAGCATCCTCTATGCATTCAAATTCCTCTGCTGTAGCTTCGATTGAACTATGCACTTCAAAATTTGCCCAGTCAGCTCTTTTTACACTCCAACGGGGTAATCTTGGACATGGAGGACTTGATCCAGTGCTAACAACAATTGGGAAGTGATCACTACTGTACCTATCATCGATCACTCGCCAATTGAAGTCCATAATGGCATCGGCACTACATATTGACAAGTCGATGGCTGTTAAAGTACCGGTCTGTACATGGAAATGGGTGGGTTCTCCAGTGTTTAGAACACCAACATTTTCACTTTCAATAATGGATGACAGGCAATTTCCTCTCCCATTAGTAATTAAACCCCCCCATTAAGGATTTCTTCCATTCATATCACCTAGGATGATGAAAGGCAGAGGAAGCTGTCTGATGAGATTACAGAAATCAGTACTAGGGAAAGCTACATTTGGTGGAAGATATACAGAACAAATTGTATATTTACGAGCCAGAAACAATTGCACTGCAACAGCTTGCAAAGAAGAATTAACAGGAAAATGCTTGTGTGGAGTATCATGGCGAACATATTTTGATTTAGATCTGAATGGTAAGCAACATATTCTTTGGGGCAAGGAATAAAATCACTGCTGAGCATAGTCTCCTGCAAAGCTATGCAAACAGGAGACAACTCAAAAATTAGCATTTTGAGCTCCTCCCATTTAGCTCTCAGGCCCTGACAATTCCACTGAAGAAAATTTAAGAATTTACTTGAGTTTAGAGGCCTTGATAATAGGGCCTCTTTGAAGATATTTTGTCTTCGTAGGGTTGCCAGGAATTTGGGGAATCCTGCTTTGCTTTTTCTTAGAGGGAGACTGCCTGCCACCCTCAGCCTCCTTTCTTTTTGGGACTGGCATTGTTACCTGCACACAGGAAGCAACTTCTGGTTCTTGGCTGGCTGCCTCTGTAGCTGGTGTTCCAGGCTCCCAAGAAGCCATTGCATCAGCCAAGGAGGGCGACCCCCCAAAAGAGGCATGCACATCAGCAAGGACAGACGTATATTCCAAATCATTTACACCAGTCAAAACTGATGCTGCTTCCAAAGAAACTGATGCATCAGCCAAAGCTGATGCTGCCTCCGAAGAGGTTGATGCATCAGCCAAGGCTGATGCTGCCTCCAAAGAGGCAGGTGCACCAGGCAAAGCTGATGCTGCCACCAAAGGGGCTGGTGCGCTAGCCAAAGCTGATGCTGCCTCCAAAGAAGCTGGTGCACCACCCGAAGCTGATGCTGCCTCCGAAGAGGCCAGTGCTCCAGCCAAAGCTGATGCTGCCTCCAAAGAGGCCGGTGCACCAGCCAAAGCTGATGCTGCCTCCAAAGAGGCCGGTGCACCAGCCAAAGCCGATGCTATTTCCAAAGGGTTTTGCACATCAACCAAGGATGATGTTGCAGTCGTAGACATTTTAATTTGAGCTTTACCCAAGTTGTTTTTGCTGCTACTTTCTGTTACATGGGATTTTTGAATTTTTCCACCTGTTCTAAATGAGTTTGAAATAGTATTCGAATTAACTTTCCTCCTTCTCAATTGTTGTCTATTTGCAGCAACACTTGCAAAAGATACCCCTGGTCTTATATATTTGTTGAGTACTATTCTTCTGGCTTCTGCAAAAGTAACTTTCTCAAGGACTCTAGTATATTGTACTTCTTTCTCAAAAAGGAAAACATCACACGAGTTCGAGGATGACTGGTGTGCTTCCCCACAATGAATGCATTTTGGTTCAGCATGGCAATCACCATGCTCAACTTCTCCACAATTTATACAAATTGCAGGGTTTCATTGCAACTTGGATCTACATGACCCAATTATATGCCCATATTCCTGACAGTAAAAACACCTCCTGGGTCTCGGCACGTACTGTTTCACTTTATATCTGTACAAAGCTGCTTTGACAAAATTTGGTAATTTAGAAGAACTGAAAGTTAATAATAACTGTGGCATAGGACACAATGCCCCATTTACTTTCTTTTTCAGTCTTTCCACCTTCAATACCCACTGATCTTTAAGTTCGTCTTCCAGTTCCTTTTCAGGATGAATCATAAGATGAGGAGCATATATAATTCCTTTGGTATGATTGAAGGTATCATGTGGTTTACATTCACTCTGAACTCCTCCCAGTAAACTCAGAGATTTCAATTTCTCACTTTCTTCTAATGATCTAGTCTCTACCAAAAGCTTATTTCTACCATGTGGCAATATCTTAGGTTCCCTCCCACAGCATTTTACAATATCCCTATGTACTTCAAAAATATTCATAACTTTATCCTCAAAGGTAATGGTTAGATATTTATCAAACTCATTAGGGACACATCCTCCAGATTCTTCTAAGGATTTTCTTCCTACAAAATTTCTTCTCCCTTGATGGGGAATATATGGTGCAAGTGTAACCCCACTGGTTTGAAGAGTCCTTCCCATGTCTGGTTCCGTACAGTGGTCATCAGGATTTTGGGGTTTTAAGTTCTTCATATAATGATAATTAGCAGATTCGTCTAGGTTTTCCCCATACCCACCATGGAGCCACATTTAGAGGATGCAATTCCCTTACTGGGGCACCCTAGGGGTACAACCTAGATATACACCCCATATTCAGTACTTTGAGGGTCGTCAGTCCATCGAGATCAGACCCAGCACCGAATGCAGGGTTTGACATAAAAGTTTCCCCTCGCTCGACCACGTTGGGTACTCCAGTTCTACGGGTGGAGAGCCATGCCGTCCCACTCCACCCTCCCTCAACTCCAAAGTACAGTAAGAGCAAGTCCAAATTCATGCTAAGGTCATCAACAAAATCCATCCGGACAGAGGAAGGAGAGAAATAATGAAAATAGGAGGAGGTGATACAGTGTACCAGGATTAGTCAGGAACCTCTGAATTGACCTTAATGGCATGGCAGTACCTACCGGGATGAATAAATCACCCCGCCACCATCGCTCAATTCTTCATTGCACCACGCAAGCCCCCCCCAATACAGCAAAGTTCCTGGTCACAAGGGGGGAAGGGGGCGTGGTGATATATATATATATATATATATATATATATATTATGATATATATATATATATACATATATATGATATATAGATATAGTATATATATATATATATATATATAGATATATATGTCTATACGATATATATATATAGATATATATATATATACTTATATATATATATACATATATACATATATATATGTGATATATATTATATATATATATTATATATATATATTATATATATATA
Organism: Macrobrachium nipponense; assembly: GCF_015104395.2. NCBI lineage: Eukaryota > Metazoa > Arthropoda > Malacostraca > Decapoda > Palaemonidae > Macrobrachium > Macrobrachium nipponense. Next base: position 101,513,288 of record NC_061110.1, read on the forward strand.
TATATCTATATATATTATATCTACTATATATATATATATATATATATCATATATATATATATATATATATATACATATATATAGATATATATACTATATATATATATCATAATATATATATATATATATATATATATATATATAGATAGATATATATATATATATATATATATATATATATATATATATATATATATAATATATATATATATATTTAGATATACGTATGTATATATTTATATGTATATGTTTATATATATATACACAGGCTACAATACACCTCTGACTCGCATATCTACAATAACAAAACCATAAACTTCCTTAAACGTCCAGATGATTAAACTTGAATATTCTCAATTTAGTTTCATCCGGAACTAAACACAAGAAAAAAAACGTTGCTTAAGATATATTTCCTATCCAGAACACGGGAATGAGAAGAACAGACGCGTCAGAGATTGAAAAAGCAATTTCTAGTCACAAAGACTTTGTTGTACATCAGCAGGACGAAGGTCTATTGTGAAAGAAGATTAGATTTCTCAGTCGTCTTGCAATCCTGCTTTCTAGTGCATGGAGTTTCTGCAAAGAACAAAAGCCATTAAAAGCTCGTGCATTCAGGCAAGGCTATTCTGTACATCACTGAATTAAGGTGACAGCTGTTTTATCATTATTTAGCTAGGGGTTCTTAACCTTTTTTTTTATTGCCACGCCCCTTCTAAGAGTTGGTCCTTCCCTCCTTTGCATCTAAGAGTTAAATTCCCTCCCAGATTTAAAGGAAAATGAAAAAAAATTAGAAAATGAAGGTGTTTGGAAGGATAGGGAGGTAGGTAAATAATTACAAAAGACGGCCAGCCCAACGAGCCTAACCAGAGTAGCAGACTCTAGGAAACTAACGATATAAGGCGATATACCTTTGTACTATAGTAAATTCACATCAACCGTGCATCTGATGTCTAGGCCAGTCCCTTACGACGCTCCTGATTGGCTGTTGATAAGCCAACCACAAGTATTGAAATTCTCGGTCTCTCTCAATAGAGAGTTCACACAGGCAGGATGAATGTTCAACCTCTACTGAGGGATACTTTTGAAAGACGTATCCCTCAGGAGAGGTGGAACATACATCCTGCCTATGTGAACTCTCTCGAGGGAGAGACTGAGAATTTCCAGCCCTGTGATTGGCTTATCAACAACCAATCAGGAACGGTTGATGTGAATCTACTATAGTCACAAACTATTTTAGCATCTTAGGAGCTTCCACGACAGAACCGCCGTCAGATTTGCTGATTCTGATTTACTCTCTTTTGCTGCAAAAGTTCGAGGAGAGAGAAGCGGCCGGACAGTGATTGTTATTATATCCACGTAATAGGAAATACAGGCCATCAGAGCAGAAGCCGTTGTGGGCGGATAAAATTGGTAGTTGGATTAGGAAGCGCGTTCATACTTTCCATAACTTAGAATCCAGTAAGATGCCTAGGATGAAATTCCCTTAACCAAAATTAGAGCGTGACTACGGAAGACAGTAGGTTGACGGTGGAATTTGGTTGATAATTCAAACCAAATGGTTGTAGAATTACACAAACACACCCATACATCTTACATTACACACATCACATACTATTACATACATAAATATATAAATATATAGATATATAAATATAATAATAATATAAAACCATAGTTATATTTATATATCTATATATATATATATATTATATTATATATAATATATATATAATATTTATATATATAGAGATTCATATTTATATATATATTTAATTTATCTTATATATTTATATATATTATATATTATTTATATATTAATATTTTATTATATTATATCTATTTATAGAATAATTTATATATTATATATATTTTATATTTTATATATATAATATATTTCTTAATTATATATATTATAATATTATATATATATTAATTTATAATTTATATATATATTTATATTTATATATATTATATATATATATATCATTATTATATATTTAGATTTATATAGATATTTTATTATTTATATAATTATATAGATTATTATCTTTTATATAATTATTTAGATATATAATTCTATATTTATCTTAATATATATATATAATTATTATATATTATATATATTATATATATATGATATATATATTTATTTATATATATATATATATATCTATATATGATATCTATATTTATAGTATTTAATATTTATTATTATATTTAGTATATATCTATATAGTACGATAATATATACTTTAGATTATATGTATTATATCATATATATATATATTATCATTATTTATAGATATATTATAGATATAAATTATTTCACTATATATATATATTTATAACTATAGATATATATATATAGAAATATATAATATATAAAACTATATATATATATCATAAATATAGATACTAAAATATAATATATTATAATATATACTAAATATATATATCAAATAATATATATATAATATATATATTATCTATAAATATATATATATATATATATATCAATATATTTCAAATATATTTCATATAATATATTTTTTACCAGCTCTTAATGGTATCATGCAGGACAATATGTGCACCAATCTACGTTATATAGAGCAAAAAAAAAAAAAAAAAAAAACAAAAAAAAAATAATAATAATAATAAGAATAATAATAATAATAATAGTAATAATAATAATAATAATAATGATTATTATTATTATTGGCCCTATTACAGTCCTCCAATTCGACTGGGTGGTATTTATAGTGTGGGGTTCCGGGTTGCATCCTGCCTCCTTAGGAGTTCATCACTTTTCTTACTATGTGCGCCGTTTCTAGGATCACACTCTTCTGCATGAGTCCTGGAGCTACCTCAGCCTCTAGTTTTTCTAGATTCCTTTTCAAGGATCTTGGGATCGTGCCTAGTGCTCCTATGATTATGGGTACGATTTCCACTGGCATATCCCATATCCTTCTTATTTCTATTTTCAGATCCTGATACTTATCCAATTTTTCCCTCTCTTTCTCTTCAACTCTGGTGTCCCATGGTATTGCGACATCAATGAATGATACTTTCTTCTTGACTTTGTCAATCAACGTCACGTCTGGTCTATTTGCACGTATCACCCTATCCGTTCTGATACCATAGTCCCAGAGGATCTTTGCCTGATCGTTTTCTATCACTCCCTCAGGATGGTGCTCGTACCACTTATTACTGCAAGGTAGCTGATGTTTCTTGCACAGGCTCCAGTGGAGGGCTTTTGCCTCTGAATCATGCCTCTTTTTGTACTGGTTCTGTGCAAGTACCGGGCATTCGCTTACTATGTGGTTTATGGTTTCATTTTTCGTATTGCACTCCCTACATATGGGAGAGATGCTATTTCCGTCTATCGTTCTTTGAACATATCTGGTTCTTAGGGCCTGATCTTGTGCCGCTGTTATCATTCGTTCAGTTTCCTTCTTTAGCTCTCCCCTCTGTAGCCATGGCCATGTGTTGTCGCTGGCTAGTTCTTTAGTCTGTCGCATGTATTGTCCGTGCATTGGTTTGTTGTGCCAGTCCTCTGTTCTGTCTGTCATTTTCCTGTCTCTGTATATTTCTGGGTCTTCGTCTACTTTTATTAGTCCTTTTTCCCATGCACTCTTTAGCCACTCGTCTTCACTGGTTTTCAGATATTGCCCCAGCGCTCTGTTCTCGATGTTGACGCAGTCCTCTATCATAGTAGTCCTCTCCCTCCTTCCTTTCGTGTTATGTATAGTCTGTCCGTATTTGCTCTTGGGTGTAGTGCTTTGTGTATTGTCATATGTTTCCTGGTTTTCTGATCTATGCTGCGGAGTTCTGCCTTCGTCCATTCCACTATTCCTGCGCTGCATTATTATTATTATTATTATTATTATTATTATTATTATTATTATTATTATTATTATTATTATTATTATTGAAAGGTTTGCGCATATCTCTATACTAGTGATACTCAGTACAGAGTAAAAGAAAAAAAAATATCTACATTTATGACCAATCATTATTTTGAATGAATAATAAAAAATATACGAAAAACGCCCTCACGTAAATTAATATAAAGATAGATGAACAAGTCAGTAAATGCAGACGAGCCTAAGAGACCAATGACTTTTAATAGTTTGGGCTTTGTATCTTTTGGTCTTTCATAATTAACCTGTACAAATCTCAGTTCAGGAATCTTACCTTGAAAATGGTAGAGCCTGCCCCAAATTAAATTCTTTGAGAAAATATTATGATAAATATAAATAGAAATATAAACAATTCGAATATAGCCCCCAATCATACTCTGGTCATTCAAACCTTAACTGCTATTCATAGAGACGAGTGTGACACGATTTAGCACACTAGTGCGTCACTTTCGTGAAAGTGCAAATGAATAATGCAATAAAATGACTCCAGGTATTTTTATTATGTTTTAAATTCCAAATGGAATTATTGTTATGTTTTATCATATGGAATTTATGGTCCTAAACAGATATTTGAAGAATGGGGAGCCACACCTGATAGTAAACTATAGCTTTTGGTAAAAGTGCTTTCCTTTCAGACGCACACTTCTACACCAGAATGCATTAGCATTTAGTTAAGTTCCCCATTATCATGCAAAACGGTCAATCAGATGAAAAGGAACCCAATAAATTCTTACTTTCTCTTGGAAGAAATATTTTACCTTCCAGGAAATTGATCTTATGTAACATCTATGAAATTTCTATCCGTTTAATTTTTATAATTCACATTATTGGTTATAACCAGTTTTGTATTATAGCTGATAATTACTTATATCTAAGTTTTCCAGCTAAAATACGTAATAATATCTCTTTGTACCCACCTCCCACCCCCCCTTAAAAAAACAAGAAAGAATTTCCAAATGAATAAACACAACACCATCTCTGGAAACGTCATGACAGTATTTTCGTGTCCTGTTGCAAAATACGATTTTTATTGTATCATTTTGAAACAAAAATCATTCTCCATTTGAACCCTGAAGCAGGTTTATTAAACTAGTTCTTTGTAGCCATGAAAGAAATTCTTAAACAGATTGAGAGTCAGTCCTTAGTTTGTAATTGTTGCGAAAGTACAATTAAAAAATGAATAAATAAAATTCGTAAGAATTTAAAAGAAGAACAATTTCCGGCTACCCTTCAGAAAAATATACATGTAATTTTGTTTGTTACAAACTTACATTTAGAAATACGAAAATAAAAAGTCAGCGATGAAAAGAATCATTCTTTTAAATTGTAATATCATATGAATTAAGCATCGTACATGAAAAACATTATTTATTCGCATCCCAGACAAAATATACACAGAGGAAAATGAACTGTAAAAATTGCACTGAACAAAAAAATCCTGTGTTGGTTACTCTGCCAAATGTAAGTCTGAACATAAAAGCTCGGTAAGGATTATACATAATACGATTTCCGTTTACCAGTAGTGCACAGTAATAACGAATGGCTTTTTCAGAGGTTTCATTTTTCGCATAAAGAAATAGACCGACAATTTTAGATGTTGTTTCAGTGTTTTTTCCAGTTTTATTTCTATCCGATTCACTTACTTTACAAAGAACCCGCAAGCAAATTTCGTATACTTCAAAGCACGAGTTTGTATTGTGAATGCACTTCTGCATGAGTATAAATAGCCCCGAAAATTAGGTTTAAATTTACATTTAAAGAGTTAGAATATTATAGAAAGACCACATGCTACTTAGGATTTATCTCATTTAATTCAGACGGAAGTGTCTTACCAATCCAGCATTTTCCTATTATTATCCTTTACTTCAGTAATGAAAATTTACACGTAGCAAGTTGATTACGTGCGTTGATCCAAAACAGGGGAAATTAGCCATTTCATTATTTTTTCAAAGAGCTTTCTCATCTGGGGTACTGTCCTAAGCTAAGTTAAACTGGTGTTCATCCCAGTCCATCTTTTTCATTAAACCGTGTGTTTAGGAGAGTTCACATGGAAATCTTCCTGTTTTGCATATTGAGAAATGAGAAATATACGTTAGTTCCTTATCAACAGTGCACATATAATGAAATAAGGAATCGATCCAGGTTGAAGACATGGACGAGGGGAATAAATATAATTAGAAGAATTAACATAAACTATCCGTGATTCTATTCTCCATGGTATATGAGGGAAAATATCCAGAAAATTCAACATTTTTATTCGTTTTCGGAAAGAAAACGAACCTAAATGAGTTTCCTGATTTGTTAATCAGCATATAACGATTGAAGCCTATAGAATTCGCTTATTTAAGTGTCATGGGCTGCCTGCACGTGGAAATGACCATTTTCTGAACACATCAAACTTGTTATGGCTAATAAGTCATCACAGTAATACCTGGATAAAAGGGACAGGCAGCACAATAAAAGTACCTGGATAATAGAAACTGGCAGCAAATTAATACCTGGTTAAATTTGATGGCTAGCACTCTAATAACTGGTTATAGGGGGCAGTCAGAACATTGAAATCTGAATAAAAGGGACAGTCACCACAGCAATACCTGGATAAAAGGGATAGACAGTACAGTAATACCTGTCAGTTCACACATGACTAGGCGAACGTTCGCAGGTAAGGAGTTGAACTGTCAATCGGATTGTCAACACAAACCCCTCCCACTCTTCCCTCTCTCTTCCCTCCCCCTCCCCTTTCCCTATTCGCTCCCCCACAATGCAGACTATCGCTTAGAGTTTTCCCGGGCATCGCCGGGTTGGTCAGGTGAAAAAAAAATATATATATAATATACTCCATAGACCCACTTTCTCGTATGGTGAAAAATTTTAAGGCCATACCTCAAAGTACCAAAATTTTTTTTTTTTAATTAGGCACATTAAAAGCCACTTGTAACGATTATTTTGTAGTTTTCAAAGTCTTTTCATTTACGAACGAAAAGATACATTTTTTAGACTCATAAATCAAGGTCTTTTTTACTGACCTTGAAACTTGTTCCCATTATTTTAACAGTGGGACAAAATTAACTGGTCAAGGACACGAGAAAGAGATTTAACTTATTCACTGTGCATTCCACTTTGCGTTCTAAATGAAACGGCGTAAAATTCGAAACTTTTATTATATTTCCATTCGTCAATGAAATTGATTCCAGATAAATGGCACAAAAAATTGGCCTTCAAACCCACTCCTAAAAAGTAGAGAAGAATTTAAATTCCATTCGAAAAAAAAGTACATTAAAAATGCATGAACATTTGTCAGCACTGATCATTTCTTTTTATTAGTGGTCGTCCAGCATAACATTAATGGCTTAATATCAAAGATCCTGTGCAGTATTTATATATATATAATATAATTATATATATATATATTATATATAGGATATATATATATATATATATATATATATAATATTATATACATATGTATATTCACATGAATGCATTAAGATACAAATGTCCTTTAATATCCAATTCGCTCGACCTCTGAATTAATATATTTTCATATTTGTTAACCGAAGGGGAATTTCTTCGTTGATATTAATTTCGTCCTCTCGTGGATTTGAACCAGCGTACATAGGAATAATAAGGACTTCAGTGACGTCTTTACCGACTCGGCCAACATATATCGAAATAAATATATATATATATTCTCCCACGATCTTTGATGTTATGCCATTAATGATATACGACGGCCACGAATAAAAAGAGATGATCTGAGCTCAAAATTTTGATGCATTTTTAAAGCAGATTTTTCGAAAGGGAATTTAACTTTTTTTCTCTCTCTCTCGGCTTTTTAGGAGCGGGGCTGAAGGCCGATTGCGGTACCTTTCATCTAGAATTAATTTCGTTGAGGACTGGAAATTTAATGAAAGCGAATTTTACGTCATTTCCTTTGGAGCGCAAAGTGGAATTTACTTGTGAATGAGGTCATCTTTCACACATCGCTGAGCATTTCATTTCTCATCATTATTAAAATTTTTACTGATTTTCATTTCAAAAGTCCCTCTTTCAATCTACTTTTTTGTTTCCTACAAGGGCAGGAAAAGCTCCGTTCCTCCATTTGTTAAGAATGAATAGGCAATTTATAAGACATATGCCCTTGTTTTACTGGTCAACGTATTTCCTTTATTTATTTGTAGAATAAAATTTTTTAGTCCATAATCATCACATAGCGAAAGAAGGAAAGGACGCCATTTTACATCGATTTTAAAAGTATATTGATATAAAGGAGTAGAGAAATGTGTATTCATTATAGAATTGATTTAAAGGAGTAGAGAATTATGTATTTATTTGTAAACAAGATTCGTCTGATTTTGTAATCATCACATAACGAGACAAAAAATTATAAAATTTTGCTTCATATTCATTAAAGTATTAATTTAAAGAGGTACAGAATTTAGTATTTTGTCTAACCTCATTTTTCCTTAATATTTGTTAGGAGAAATTTAAATACTTCTATGAGTATTAAGTGTGCTGTAATGTATCGTATATATTTCAAGTATAGTAAAAGTAATCTTGATTTATGCGTCTAAAAAAATATCGCTTCGTTCATAAACCAAAAGTTTTATCTTAAAAATAAGGGGTCTTTTCTATACCTAATTAGTTAATTAATCACTTTCCGTGTTAATGCAAGTTTAGCAACGATTTTGTCCTTACTAATGCCATAGACCTAACGCACATAAGAAAATGAATTGATGAATTATTATAATTTCTATCTAGTATCTTCCACAAACGTCACTTTCTTTAGAACTTTAGCACTGAAAAAATCCTGTATTTTTTATTTTTTAATAATATATTTTCATATAATTATATTCGCATATATATAATATACTCATATATATATATATTATATATATATATGTAATATATATATTATATAGAATATATATATAATATATTTATATACTATACATATATGCATGTATGTATGTTTATACATAACAATGACTGGACCATAAGTAGTTTACAGTGTTAAATGACTTCTCTTAAATGCATTAGCCAAATTGGACTATATATATATATAATATTATTATATATATTATTCATATTATATATATATGTAGGATATATATAATATTTATATATATAATATTATATATATAATATATATATACTTATAATATAGTATATTAACTATTAACTATAGTATATAGTCTTATATTATATATATAGATATATATATTATTGTTATATATAAGTATATAATATTATATATAATATATATATATACTATATATATATATATCTATATATATTATATAATTTATATAGATTATATATTATAGATATATATAATATATCTATTTATATATATATATATATACTAATATTATATAATATATATAGTCAGATATATATATAGATATATTTATAATATATCTATATAATATTAATATATATATCTATATAGATTGGGTGGGTGTGTGTGTATATATATATATATATATATATATATATATATATATATATATATATATATGTATGTATATATATATAGACATAAACATAAGAGCGCCTATCAAAGAGAGAGAGAGAGAGAGGAACGTATCAACATTCGAATGGTTCTCTTTTGCGCGAATATTACTTAACAACAGGTATTTTGATTGCACTGTCTCTGTTCTGACCTAAGTTCTCACATATATTTTATCGTGGGTGGGTGGGTTGGGAGGGTCAGCATGCATGGGGATTGTGGGGGGGGGGGGGGGGGGGGGGGGGGGGGGGGGGGTGGCGTTTAAGGATTGAGTATTATCCGACTAGAATGTGTTGGTAAGCGTGACAATTTTATGCTTGAATTTATTGCCTGAGAACTGATATTGTTTCTGATTTCGTAAGACATTTTCAGTTATGTAACTATATATATGTATGCATATATATATATATATATATATATATATATATATACATATATATATATATGTGTGTGTGTGTGTGTGTGTGTGTGTGTGTGTGTGTGTGTGTGTGTGTGTGTGTGTGTGTGTGTGTGTGAAATTATATTTTTTTTTCTTATTATGGATTCAGTATATTCAGTAACCGAATTTAATTTACATTTATATGAAGAGATCATTCAGTATCTTGTTAGAGTATATTTCAAGTGATATACTTGTCTCATTACCCATTTTCCTAATGTACAAAAATCACTAAATAATTCCATCAAAGTATATTACAAGACAACTGTTTTCTCTTGTTTACCGGAGTTGCTTTCCAAAAAGCAAGAAAAAAAAAAGGGTTTTACATTTGCCTCCCGTATAAAACTTCAAATCTCTTGGCATTCTATGTGGCACTCGGTGACATGTGAAGGTAATCTTCTGTTTACATTTACATAGGAAAGAAGTTTTCTTCCTCAAATGGAGTAAGGTAATAAATTTTCCTTTTCCTTCTTACTTAGTTTTCATTGGATGTACGAAATTTAAGAAACTGTAACAGTACGGAAGCTTCGAGATTTGCATGATAATGTGCCAAAATGGTAAAATGATTTTCCGCTACTTATGTCCAAATAAGTCTTAGACTGACTTTTTGTCTATTCCTTTGAGTTGATATATATATATATATATTATATATATATATATATCTATATATATATATATATATTATATATATATAAGTAAGTTTTTCATTTGCATTTTTATATTTGGATCACGGGTCGAGTATTGTGTGATCCACGATAAATAAATCTTATTATCAGAAAGTTATATTTATTTGGCTAAATATTACAAATGCAAAGATATATTTATTTCGCTATTAAAAATGTTAAATATATACATTAATCAGAAACCCTTTCAAAATGAAAATTCAAAGTTAAATGCTATGTGACTCCAACATTTCAAATTTTGTAAAAAAAAAAAAAAAAAAAAAAAAAATCACACTTATTTTTCAATATAATATACTCCCGCAGCAAAAGCTAAATAATGTTTTGGGTCAGAAGTAAACTCATCAATTTCACTCGTACATGGCGTAAAGTCATTAGGACAGTTGCTCTTTATTTAAAATTGTAAAATACGAGATATTTGAACATTTTATTTACAGACAACAAATAAAGCATCTTTTTCTATTCTGTAATAAAAATATCAAGTAAAAGAAAAAGGAAACCGCTCATATAACACAGAGCTAATGTATATAATATATATGATTTGCTAGACCACTCTTAATAAATTTCGAAATAAATTTTAAGACATAACACGAAAAAAGAAATTTCCTATCTTCATACCGAACACTATGTTGATTAATTCGTTTGTAACAACAACACAAGTATTAACGATAGATACTCGATATTGGCCTGATACAGACAATACTGGTAAATTTAAAACATGCATATGGAACACTATATATATATATATAATATATATTATATACGCATGTACATATTTGCATATATATATATATATATATATATATATATATATATATATATATATATATATATATAAGCACAGATCTGTACAATTGTTTGTGTGCGTGTTTTATGGGAATTTAGTATAAACGTATAAATTGCAACATAATGAACATATTCTCTTAAGGACAAATGACCATCAAGGTCCCCATGGTTACATAGAAGCTCTTGTTTTATCTACAAATATTAATTCATGAATTCCTTACCTCACTGTAAAACTTTTTGGTCCAATCACGGTCTGTAAAAAGAGAGAGAATAAAAAACTATTCTTTACGAAATATCAACTCGAATTGAGATTTGAGGAAGCACAGTAAATCAAGATGAAGGCAACGGAATGTTCTCTTTTCCTGTGCTGAAATTCTATGCAATATTGTTTAGTAGTGAACAGGACTCATATTTCATATCGCATTTGTTTTTAAATAGCGTTTCTTCTTAAGTTTTGTGTATTTACTTCATTTCTGTTCATCTTCTTTTCGTTATATCTTTGTATTTATTCACCCAATTCCGCCTTATTCTGCAAAACGTAATATCTGAATCGCTTTACAACCAATTGTTTCAACTGTAACAAAGCGTGTTCCGACCTCCAGCTTACTCGTGACGCATGCAAGATTTTCCCCTCACCCATAATTGTAATCATTATATTCCTAACTTGACGTAAATTAAAACGTGCTAAAATCTACGGTCAAATAGATCCTTGTTTCGCCAACGAGAATCAAAATAAATACGCTATATTTTATCAGAAATAGTTTCTGTACTGTTTAACATACACATCATTAATTTTTTACATTTTCATTCTAATAAATAAATCATAAACATCCTATCCTAAACACTAAGCGAAATACTTTTTTCGGACCATTTTAGGCTCTTCCATAGACATTTCCTTCACCCCAATATGACCAAGAACAAGAACAAAGTAGTTTGTAGCGTTACTCCCAGAGTAAGAAGAAAATATATCATATTCCTTTCCTATATAAATATATTTTTTTTACTGGTAGTGCTACCGCCCTGCGACATAATTTCATTAAGCTCTCTCACTCTCTCCCTTTCACTGTTCATCTATATATCTACCCACCTATCTGAATAACAATTTTACAGTTGCTTGTTCTATTTAAGAAGAATCGTCGAATGGAAAAAAAATGTATTGATCCATAATTGGCAATAACGTCTCCATATCATGTTCGTGACCTGGATCTGCAACATATTAAACGTAATATTTTTCAGAGAATGGCCGCTTCTTTCTTCCCTTCAAACTAAAGAGAATAATATAGTGTTCTTTACATCTCAGGTTCTTTTTTACCCTGTTCTTTTCGACTTTACAATATATAAATATAGTATATATATATATATATATATATTATATATATATATGTATATGTATATGTATATGTATATATATAGATATATAATATATATATATATATATATATATATAATATGTATATATACATATATATATATATATATATATATATATATATATATATATATATATATATATATATACCATATATAAATATATATATATATATATATATATATATATAATATATAAATATTATATATATATATATATATATAATATATATATATATATATATAGATATATATATACACATATATATATACATATATATATATACTATATATATATATATATATATATATATATATACATACATATATATATATATCATATATATATATATATATATATATATATATATTATATATACATACATACATATATATATATATATATATATATATATATATATATATATATATATATATATATATATATATATATATATATATATATATATTACATGTATATATAACTGTGGATCTCCCACACCCACATCTATCATTCTTCATGTGTTCTGAAACCAAAACTGGGGAGAGTAAACTACAGTATTTACAAACTACAAACTCCAACGCTAGCTCCACAAATAAAGCAAAAATAATAGCATTTATTACCAAAAAGTTCTCGCAACGAGAGACTTCGCAATTCTAATAAAAACATATGAAATCTGACCCAAACACGGATCAACAAAATCAACAAAATTTCATTAAACACGTCAATATTCTTCGGGAAGAGGGATCTTGCGCAAAAAAAAAAAAAGAAATCGGTAAACAAATAAACAAAAGCGCATAACTTCCGCTGGTGGAGGATATAACGTAAACAAGGGATTGCTAGTTTTAACCGGTCAGTGATTTCCATTCTGCCGAAAGAACTTGTTTCAAAGGATTCCTCAGAATGGCGGAATACAATTCTGATTTCAGAGAACGTAAATGATTATTGTTATTCAAACAAAAAAAAAATCCGTATATGGAAAATCTGCGTCGAGGAAAACTGGAACGTAATAATGCAAGAGTTACGTATAATGTTTCGACAAACAGTCATTTCTGGGAAATGCAAAATTACGCTCGTTACCAGCCTTAAAAGAAAGCCGCATCGTTCTTGTTTTCTTGATATTGTGCGGTTGTGTTTGCTAATGCTGGTAATATAGAAATCGAGTCTAAAAATATTTTGCTTAGGGGCTCTTGGTTTCTGTCCTCTCTTCATCTAACGAAGGCAGCCAATATTACATTTTTTTTTATATTTTCTTGTTTAACAACCATGAAACATAATGTGAATTGAACGGAATATAGAATTTAGGCCACAGGCAAAACACTGCGGTCCATGGGGTCATTCAACGATGAAACGGAAACTGACAATAAAAGGTTTAAAAGGTGTAAATGGAGGAAAACCTCGCAGTTGCACTATGAATCAATTGTCAGGAGAGGGTGGAAAGCAAGATGGAAGAAAGAGAATATGAAAGGAGGTAGAGTAAAAGAAACGAAAGGGTTGCAGTTGTGGCCCGAAGGCACGCTGTAAAGAACCTCAAGTATAATGCTTACAGTGCACCGCATGAGGTGCACTGATGGCACTAACCTCTGACGGAACAGGGAGCATTTTAAAATGAGCCTTATTCATGTGACAAGAAAATTAGTGATGGGGAGGGTGGTGTCATACTTAGCTCAATATTTCTATCTTGATAATAACAAAGAAACTTTAAGCACTAAGCTGCAAAAAATGAAAATCGTCAATGGTAAACCATCAAGTAACTTATTATGAAATAATTAATGCAACTAATCTTCAAAATGGAAAGGAAAACTAAACAAAACAATATTTTGATGCCAGTTTACCAGTATGCAAATCAGAGGCCACGAAATAGTGTTTTTCTTAAACAACTTTTAAACCGACGTATGGATTTCCATATTTCTAAATCACTGGGTGTTTCTAACAGCGTCCTAATTTACGGTAGTACACTGAATTGACATCTGCGCTTAATTAAGTCGTTTGCTCTTAGAAAAAAGAGAAACTTCTTGCCTTTCCTCAGACAGTACCTGTGACGCAGAGCCATCCCCCTTACCTAATTATTTAAAAATAAATGACATTACAATATATTAATTTGCTTTTAAAAATTCGTACTGCCCAGGACAGGTAAAATCGCACTTAACCATACAACAGCCATTTGATAACGCATAGTGGAGGCTGCGTTATACCGACGTCACTGATATAAATCACCACATTCGCGTATGGTTGGGTTTCTAAGCGCAGCTTCAACATCATTTTCTTAAGTAGAAAAGCTAATGAAACACATATGGCAATGCACAGTACTTCCGAAAATTATTACGGTAAAAATGGTACCATTTCACGCTAGACTCTTCTTTAATATTGTGATTGCAAGTACCAATTCTTAATATATATATTTATATACGTATATATATATATACTATATATATATATATATATATATATATATATATATATATATATATCGCATATACACCTATTGGGTGTAAGTTACTCCCAATGTTTAGTGAATATTAGGCACAACTCTCGAAGTAATATTTATGAATATGGGACAAAACTCTATGGATACACAGACAAAAAAAAAAAAATTGCCAATCATTTATTTCACATAACCGACAGTTCCTTATTTTTTTTTTCCCCTCATCTTCCCCATAACCCCTAATCCTTAATGGAACGACAGCTATGTATTACAAGATATAACCGACTCCTTCCTTCCTTCCTGGCAATCACTTGTTTGTTTGTTTGTATGGTGTTGTTACGTTGCACGGAACCAGTGGTTATTCAGCAAAGGGACCAACGGTTTTACGTGACTTCCGAACCACGTCAAGAGTGACAGTCTATCACCAGAAATACACCTCTCTCACTCCTCAATGAACTGCCCGAGAATCCAACTCGCGGCCATCGAGGTGCCACGGCAACACCATACCGACCACGCCACTGGCAATCGCTGACATTGAAATTAACCGACGTCGACATCAGAGATTAGTATAAAGTTGGGCAATATCATATCCAGGGAGAACTGCAGCGTCGCGTTTGTGAAATGGCTTTTTGGCCTGAATATAATATTTATATATACACGTCTTGGACAGCGGCCAGGCATCTATTACAGACAAATTGCTCAAGTTAGCTACAAAAACTTCCCAATGGCCCGCAAAGTAAAAGTGAGAAAGAATACAATTTCATCTCCTTTTTTTTATTTTCCTTGCGCCCACTAGTTCCTCGTTGGACGACTGGTGGTTTAGTGTTCGGCTGCCGATTCGATAGTCGCGAGTTCGATTCTCCTCTCTGCACGACGTTTAATCAGAGGAATTTATTTTTGTTTTTCTGGTGATTAGAAAGTCATTTCTCGATGTAATGTGGTTCGGATCCCACAATAAGCTGTAGGTCCCGTTGCTAGGTAACAAACTGATTCCTAGCCACGTAAAACCATCTAATCCTTCAGGCCAGCCCTAGAAGAGCTGTTAACCAGTTCAGTGATCTGGTTAAACTAAGGTAAACCTAACCGTTCTTGAGCCTCAATTCGGAGTATTGCAGAAGGTTAAACAGTGGTAATTCAGTAGTGAGGATAATCACTTAAGAGTGGACACACAACACAACGATAACTTTGTATCTAAAAAGACCAAGATGTTAAAATTAAAACAATAAAAGTAAGGATATAAATAATAATAATAAAAAAATACCGTAAAATAATAATATTCAAAATATATAAAAATAAAATAATATAAATAAAAATTAAAATAAAAGAAATAAAAATAAAAGATGTTGGATAATTATTGACTAGTTATGTAAATACAAGACAATATTGCCAAGGATTTAATGCTTCCGTTTGACTTTGGTCCCTATCATCAGTATTATTTAAAATTTACTACATGTTACATTTTACAGTATAGCCGACCAAACAGTTTATTTAGGTAATGTATCGGAATGAGTGGCATCATCAGCTGTACGTTTAGAAGCAGCGAATTTATTGTAGAGGTGTTTCAGGATAAAGTCTTGGAAAATTAAGCAGACTTCAACATATTTTACCCTCATATCCAATGCCACTAAACTGATATAACATTCTATGGCCTTAGGCCATGCAAAAATAAGCCGATTTTGACATATTTTTAGCATTACGGGCCATAAAATATAAACAAATTTGAATCAAACAAGTTAAGGACGAAAAGATTCAAAGGCTTCTCTGAACTTCCTTTGGAAATAAAGTATTGATCTGTTTTCAGAAAGCTCGTAATTCGTCTTTACAGCTTCGGTCATTGATTGGTCAGATGATATAATAATATAATAAACCTTCATTGTTTTTTTTTGGCTCAGGTCGTTGTAATTCAGAGCTTATTCATTTATCTTATAGATACTACGCATGCAATACACATTCTTTTCCTGCGTAATTACATCCAGCGCTTCCGTAATGCATAACAATATCATAAGATATTTTATTTGAGTAACTGTCATCGTATATCGTCTCCTTTTTTGAGAATAGAAATACAAACCCAGATTTGTTATGAGAATGTTAGGCATCCGCCCACTTGCCATTTCTTACTGTTTTAGAACAAGGTTTTTTTTTTTTATTAACATTATTAGCGATTATTTTTTTTAATTTATAACGAGAAACGACCAAAAACATTGTGTAAGTCTGAAAGATCCTAGAATTAAGAAGCTTAAACAGATTACCTTTAATGACTCTAACCCAAGCACAAAAGAACGTGTACACATTATCATTCCAAAAAAAAAAATTCCTTACGGGTAAAACAACATTTCCATTTTTGAAAAGACTCAAGCCGAATCTACTTTAGCACATTTGCATCGTAATTCTTAAAAAAAAATCCTTATATTTTAACCGAATGAACTAGGCAAATTACAAACTTTTCAATTACGATCTTTGCATCAATTTTCCATTTTCCTCCCTTTTGTGATTTTGTCATTCCAATCATTCGTAAAAGAAATATAATCTATGTGTAACTAGATTTAGCTGGAAAGCAGTTGAAAATTTAATTCCAATTTAATTTGTATTCATGACCTATGTATACTTGTATATCTTCCAGCTTCGAACCACTCTGCTACCTGGCATAACTAGGTCAATAATTTTTCAACATCTTTGTCATTTTAGACACAAG
Source organism: Macrobrachium nipponense (assembly GCF_015104395.2). Classification (NCBI taxonomy): domain Eukaryota; kingdom Metazoa; phylum Arthropoda; class Malacostraca; order Decapoda; family Palaemonidae; genus Macrobrachium; species Macrobrachium nipponense. Next base: position 101,531,108 of record NC_061110.1, read on the forward strand.
GTTACCGTAAAGCCGAATGCCCAAGCTTAAACGATTATATCCTCACTGCTTCTTTATTTCCATCGTTGAACCATCTGCAATGCTCTGCATTTAGGCAAAAGAAAAAGCAAGATGAAATTGGATTACCTCCTATGTTTTCTTGGCAGGCCATTAGGAAGTTTTTGTAACTAACTTGAGCAATTTGTTTGTAAAAGATGCCTGGCCGCTCTCCAAGACGTATCATTCCAGTATTTTTCGTGCACGCTCACATATTTGTCCAAGGTCTGTGTAAAATGATACTCGGCGTTAGTTTAACCTCGAAACAAAACCACTGTTTGAAGGTCATTTTTACACAAAATATAAAATAAATATATAAGTAAATAAATAAATAAACATAAACTCTTGTCCCTCTTTCCTTCATCCGGTAAGCAACGCGAAGATAATTAGTTATATAACTCATCACAATTCTCGTTTTGCGGTTGAACGCTCCGAGTTCACCGGTACACCAATTCAACTATTTAACGAACAGGTTAGGACAGGAAGATAATCCCAGATCAAGACTTTGGGATTAAAGTATTTCATTGAGGATTGTCCGTGAAACCTGATCTTAAGTCATTCGTAAGTTAATGGTTAAATTTGTTTCGTTTCTTTTTCATATATTTTTTTTGGGGGGGTGTATGTAAACAGCGTGTTATAAACATTATCAAATGCATTCTTTCGTCAGTCTGTGTACATTGTAATACTTTTTATCACAATGAGGTTCTGTATAATAATACTGATATCATGCACTTAAGTACTTTTACTTGCAATTTCATCTGGTTTTATATAGAGTTTATCTTATTAATCTGCCACGAATCACGACATATCTCGGTCTTCACATTACTACACAAATAAATTCCTTTCATGACCTCTCCCATTACATTCTTTCATTGATATATTTTTCTTGAATTTTCACTTGTGCAAATGTTGCTGGACAAGTAGAAGGTTTATGGATTGATCAACAACAGGTCTTGAATGAATAGTTGAAGCCTAGTACATGAGAAGATTCGCTAGTTTTTCAAAGATGACTTCATAGTAATTCAGGGTTTTATCACTGCAGTCTTACTATCATTCATAATCATGACGATTATCGCCATTGTTAGTCAATAACTGTTTATTATCGAGCATAAATATGATAAATATCACGTAAAGTATTCTGGTCTCTCAAATGAACTATGAGCTTAATGTAAAACAAAAAAAATCGGGACGCATCTGACAGTGTTGGGGCCATCTTGATAATCTCCCCAAAACTATTATTTCCCGCCTACCTTTGTGTAGTAAAGATAAATTGCTGTTTGTTGAGAACTTTACGATAATAAATGAAAATAATGTTTATGTTTGCATAAACATTTCATGGAATATGGACTAAAGCAAGTGGAGAAACAAATCCACAGTTATGTAACAAGAAATATATTTGAAATAAAACTATACAGAAACCTTCCGAGAATCTGCGCAAATCTCCTTTTTAAGAACAAAAGATACTGACAAAGTAAAAACAATAGACAAGCGAGTTGTTTACTGGATGTTCGGGTACTGCTAATATTTGAAATAAACAATTGTCAGAGAAATAACACAGAATTAATGTAACCGAGTTTCATTCAATTCAAGACATCACTACTTCAGCATAAATAACCTCATTTACCTTTGTAGTAGTACAACGTTTTCACAACGAAAACAAAAGTATATACAAAAAAAGGCGCAAAGCAAAATGTAACAAACAGAGAAAAATCACATTTTCCTTTTTCCAAAAGGTGGTTGGAAATGACTGGAATGAAGCCTATACCTCGTCTCGTTTTGGGTGGAGACTTGGGCTAAATGGAGTACTAACGACCCTATTTCATACCTAGGCTTTTGGAAATTCCGGATGAATAATCTCTTTTTACAGGCCCTCAGGTGAGTCCATAGAGAGAGAGAGAGAGAGAGAGAGAGAGAGAGAGAGAGAGAGAGAGAGAGAGAGAGAGAGAGAGAGAGAGGAGGCTTTTAAGGAAAGGAAGACGTGGTGGTTTTGGAAACATTTTGAAGAGAAAGTTTTGATATTTTAGGAATATGTAGAAGTCTTCTGTTTTCAAAGCTATGGCAAATCACTGAAGTGTAACGGTTGTGGGAGTAGGTTTGGGGGACATGGCGGTTCAGATCAGGAAAGGAAAAGGGTTTAAATATCATTGGTAATAGCTGTACGCGACTGACAGTTGGGGATATTTGGAGAATACGGCAAGGCCTATCTGAGGGAATTATTATTATTATTATTATTATTATTATTATTATTATTATTATTATTATTATTATATATATATATATATAATATATATACACACACACACACACACACACACACACACACACACATATATATATATATATATATATATATATATTATATATAATAATAATAATTATATATATATATATATATATATATATATATATATATATATATATATATATATATATATATGCGTATTCTATATATTAAATAATTAATAATTAATAATAATAATTAATAATAATATATAATAATAATAATAAAATAATAATAATAATAAATAAGCGAGTTGTTTACTGGATGTTCGGGTACTGCTAATATTGAAATAAACAATTGTCAGAGAAATAACACAGAATTAATGTAACCGAGTTTCATTCAATTCAAGACATCACTACTTCAGCATAAATAACCTCATTTACCTTTGTAGTAGTACAACGTTTTCACAACGAAAACAAAAGTATATACAATAAAAGGCGCAAACTCTCTCTCTCTCTCTCTCTCTCTCTCTCTCTCTCTCTCTCTCTCTCTCTCTCTCTCTCTCTCTCTCTATGGACTCACCTGAGGGCCTGTAAAAAGAGATTATTCATCCGGAATTTCCAAAAGCCTAGGTATGAAATAGGGTCGTTAGTACTCCATTTAGCCCAAGTCTCCACCCAAAACGAGACGAGGTATAGGCTTCATTCCAGTCATTTCCAACCACCTTTTGGAAATAATGGGCCTAATACACACCACCAGTATCACAGAAACAAATAACTTGACATATGCAGGAGCAAGAGTTAGTAGCAGAACTGATGGGGATTCGAACACCAACACCACCAGTCACAACCAACCCAACAGAAACCAAAACAGCAACCTCCTTGGAAAAGGCGCCTGGAAAAGCAAATCATGGTGATGAGATCTGACTTGAGTAAACTGAAAGAGATGGCAGAAAAAAGGCTAAGAAGCAAGAAAACAAGGGAGGAACTCAACGAGAAATACAAAGTACAAGAGAGGGGACTAAACAACACAATAGAAGATGTAAAACAGAGGCTTAAGGCCAAAGCACACAAGATCCAACGGTACATGAACAGGAATAAGGGATACCAACAGAACAAACTATTCGGAACCAACCAGAAAAGACTATACAGCCAACTAAGAGGGGAAGACAACCACCCAGAAATTCCTGAAGCCGAACCAAGTAAGAGACTCTGGGAAAACATATGGAGCAATCCGGTATCACACAACAAACATGCAACATGGCTCCAGGAAGTCAAGGAAGAAGAAACAGGGAGAATAAAACAAAGATTCACAGACATCACGACAGACACAGTCAGACACCAACTAAAGAAAATGCCAAACTGGAAAGCCCCAGGTCCCGATGAAGTCCATGGATACTGGCTCAAAAACTTCAAGGCCCTACACCCACGAATAGCAGAACAACTCCAGCATTGTATCTCAAATCACCAAGCACCCAAATGGATGACCACAGGAAGAACATCCTTAGTACAAAAAGACAAGAGTAAGGGAAATATAGCCAGTAACTACAGGCCTATCACCTGCCTACCAATAATGTGGAAGTTACTAACAGGTATCATCAGTGAAAGGCTATACAACTACCTAGAGGAGACAAACACCACCATCCCCCACCAAAGGAAAGGCTGCAGAAGGAAGTGTAGGGGCACAAAAGACCAGCTCCTGATAGACAAAATGGTAATGAAGAACAGTAGAAGAAGGAAAACCAACCTAAGCATGGCATGGATAGACTATAAGAAAGCCTTCGACATGATACCACACACATGGCTAATAGAATGCCTGAAAATATATGGGGCAGAGGAAAATACCATCAGCTTCCCTAAAAAACAAATACAATGCGCAACTGGAATACAATACTTACAAGCTCTGGAATAAGACTAGCAGAGGTATTCAGGAGAGGGATCTTCCAGGGCGACTCACTGTCCCCACTACTCTTCGTATAGCCATGATTCCATGACAAAAGTACTACAGAAGATGGATGCCGGGTACCAACTCAAGAAAAGAGGCAACAAAATCAACCATCTGATGTTCATGGACGACATCAAGCTGTATGGTAAGAGCATCAAGGAAATAGATACCCTAATCCAGACTGTAAGGATTGTATCTGGGGACATCAGGATGGAGTTTGGAATAGAAAAATGCGCCTTAGTCAACATACAAAAAGGCAAAGTAACGAGAACTGAAGGGATAAAGCTACCAGATGGGAGCAACATCAAACACATAGAGAGACATGGATACAAATACCTGGGAATAATGGAAGGAGGAGATATAAAACACCAAGAGATGAAGGACACGATCAGGAAAGAATATATGCAGAGACTCAAGGCGATACTCAAGTCAAAACTCAACGCCGGAAATATGATAAAAGCCATAAACACATGGGCAGTGCCAGTAATCAGATACAGCGCAGGAATAGTGGAATGGACGAAGGCAGAACTCCGCAGCATAGATCAAAAAACCAGGAAACAAATGACAATACACAAAGCACTACACCCAAGAGCAAATACGGACAGACTATACATAACACGAAAGGAAGGAGGGAGAGGACTACTAAGTATAGAGGACTGTGTCAACATCGAAAACAGAGCACTGGGGCAATATCTGAAACCAGTGAAGACGAGTGGCTAAAGAGTGCATGGGAAGAAGGACTAATAAAAGTAGACGAAGACCCAGAAATATACAGAGACAGGAGAAAGCACCGAAAGAACAGAGACTGGCACAACAAACCAATGCACGGACAATACATGAGACAGACTAAAGAACTAGCCCAGCGATGACAATTGGCAATGGCTACAGAGGGGAGAGCTAAAGAAGGAAACTGAAGGAATGATAACAGCGGCACAAGATCAGGCCCTAAGAACCAGATATGTTCAAAGTATGATAGACGGAAATAACATCTCTCCATATGTAGGAAGTGCAATACGAAAAATGAAACCATAAACCACATTGCAAGTGAATGCCCGGCACTTGCACAGAACCAGTACAAAAAGAGGCATGATTCAGTGGCAAAAGCCCTCCACTGGAGCCTGTGCAAGAAACATCAGCTACCTTTGCAGTATAAGTGGTACGAGCACCAACCTGAAGGAGTGATAGAAAACGATCAGGCAAAGATCCTCTGGGACTATGGTATCAGAACGGATAGGTGATACGTGCAAACAGACCAGACGTGACGTTGATTGACAAAGTCAAGAAGAAAGTATCACTCATTGATGTCGCAATACCAAGGGACACCAGAGTTGAAGAGAAAGAGAGTGAAAAAATGGATAAGTATCAAGATCTGAAAATAGAAATAAGAAGGATATGGGATATGTCAGTGGAAATCGTGAACCCATAATCATAGGAGCACTAGGCACGATCCCAAGATCCCTGAAAAGGAATCTAGAAAACTAGAGGCTGAAGTAGCTCCAGGACTCATGCAGAAGAGTGTGATCCCTAGAAACGGCACACATAGTAAGAACAGTGATGGACTCCTTAAGGAGGCGGATGCAACCCGGAACCCCACACTATAAATACCACCCAGTCGAATTGGAGGACTGTGATAGACAAAAAACAAAAAAAAAAAAAAAAAAAAAAAAAAAAAAAAAAAAAAAAAAAAAAAATAAAAAAAAAAAAAAAAAAAAAAAAAAAAAAAAAAAAAAAAAAAAAAAAAAAATAATAATAATAATAATAATAATATTTCCCTATATATATATATATATATATAGATATATATATATATATATTTATATATATATATATATATATATATATATATATATATATATAATATATATATATATATATATATATATATGTGGGTGTGTGTGTGTGTATATATATATATATATATTATATATATATATATATATATCTATATATATATATATATATATATATATATATATATATATATATATACATATATACAAATATTTGTTCCTCGTCACACCCCCCAGATGCTGAAGCCTTGCCGAGGATGGGGGCTTAGGGTTCAGCAGCTGGGCCCTGATGCCTAGTGGGAACTGCTTTCTCGCTGGGCCTTGGTGCCCAGCTTTTGATCCAACGAAATAAGTCAGCCCTTTTTCTTCTACTAAAACATTTCATCTTTCTGCCTTCCTCCCCCTATAAGGTATGGATTCTATGATGACGACTATTGGCTTGGTTTTGGACATGATTTAGTCTATATCTTGGGATATGAAGGAGGGTGAGGATGGACGGCATGCCACCTCACCCGTAGAACTCTAGTACCTGACGTGGTCGAGCGAGGGGAAAGTTTAATGTCAAACCCTATCCTCAATGCCGGGTCTGATCTCGACGGACATCATGACGCCTTAGCACTGGGGATAGGGTGTATATCCAGTAATTACCCCTAGGACGACCCTAATAAAAGGGATGACCCGTCCTCTAAGTGTGACTCCATGGTGGGTATGGGGAATATCTGGATGAACTATGTATTTTACGTTTTATGGCAACCCCCCCTATTTCTGTTGACGACCCTATGCTTTCATCAAAGGACTTGTCCTCGGAACCCAAACATCAATTTTCCATGGTCGGTCCCAGGATCAGTGATAGTATCCCTGGGCCAAATGACAGAAGGACACAGTTGACGACCCAAAGCAATGCGAGTAAATATAATACAGCCAGGAAAACTAAACAAAAAGCATCTGGTTCCAGTATTGTCACACTGGAACCATTTGCCATGAAGAAAAATATAAATATGAAATAGCTCCTGGGGTCTTTGTACCCAATTCCTTTAATAAATACCTTAATTTAAAGCTAGAAGGTGACAATATAGACATTTTTCAAGTGCATAGGGAAATCGTTAAATGTTGTGGAAGACAGCCAAAAATAACACCGCAGAATGGAAACATGCTCCTGGTAGAAAGCATCTCCCCGGAGGAAAGTATCAAGTTGATGGGATTGTCGGACCTTGCGGGAGTTACGGTGGAGTGTACTCCCCACTCCAGCCTTAACTCCAGCAAGGGCTTGATTTATGCCCCTCAGTTGATGGCTTTCTCTGAGGAGAGACTTTTAACAGAATTAAAAGACCAGGGTGTAATAAAGGTGGACAGGATGACGAAGAAGGTTGATAATAACAGAATACCTCAGCCTACCTTAATATTAACTTTTGACACCTTAAGACTTCCGGAATGTGTCTTTGCAGCTGGTATAGGTTAAGGTAAAGCAGTTCATCCCGAGACCCAGAAGGTGTTTCCAATTGCCAGCATTTTGGACACACCCTACAATCATGCCGATCCAAATTGCAAGAAAATCCTGCAGTATGTGTCAACTGTGGAGAGGATGAGCATGGAATGTGCACCAGGGAACCTAAATGTGTTCACTGTGGTGAGGGACATGCATCATCGTCTCAGCAGTGTGATATATATTTAACTAGAAAAGGAAATACAAGCCATTAGAGTAATAGAAAGAACAACATTTAAGGAAGCACGAGAGAGGGCCAAGCAAAGATTGTAAGACCCGGTCTAAGTTTTGCTACTGTTAAGTAGCAAAATTAAGAAATCAAAAGAAAGAGACAAATAAAAAAACCCAAGTTAGGAGCACAAATGTAGAATCAAATAAAGAATCATTAAAGAGACAGCTAACTGAATCATTAGAGTTAATTGATGATTGAGAAAGTGAAAGACAAGGTTCACTAGAACCAACAAGAAAGGCCCTAGTATGGAATTGGAAAAATTGAAGTGCCAGTTGAGATACATCCTCCACCATCTGCCTCTTTGGAGGCAAGGCCAGTGGTTGCTGGTCTGGTGCCAGCTTCTGTTGGTGCCAATTCCTCTTTGGAGGACAAACCAGCAGATGCTGGTCCCCTGGTGCCAGTCCTCGCTGGTACTTCTGCCTCATCAGAGGCAGAGCTGGCTACTGCCAGCAATACAAACACTCTCGAGGTGGTCTCTTTAGAGAACACCTCTACTTTCTCCGTCTCGACAGAGATGGAGAGCAAAGAAACTAAAAAACCCTTCAGTGTCAAGGACACTGAAGGAAAAGATGTTGGCTCTATGAAGGCAACTCCACCCAAGAGGCCAACAAAGCCTTCCATTAAAATGCCTCCCCCTAGTAGGAAAAAGAGCTCTCCCAATCTTGTCAAAAGGAACCATAATATTGGTCCCAAACATAAATAAATTCACTTCCATTATTCAATGGAATTGTCAGGGACTGCGAGCAAAGTATGAGGAAGTCAAGCTTTTGATCTATGAGCACTCCCTGTAGGGGTTATGTTTTGCAGGAGACCATGCTAGGTGAATATACACCTTGTCCTAGGGAATATGTTCACTATAGAACTAAATTTGATTTAGAGGTGGGAAATCATGGTGGATCCCTCATCTACATCCGTCGAGATGTGCCACACTACCAAGTGAAACTAAATACTCCACTTCAAGCTGTGGCTGTAAGAATTGATTTAAGAAGGAAATATACTTTATGTTCCCTTTACATTCCACCCAATAGCCATGTCTCCCAAGAGAACTTGATATACTTGATGGAGCAACTACCAGAGCCATTTCTTCTACTTGGTGACTTCAATAGTAGACATCCATTGTGGGGAGATGTAACATCAAATCAAAAAGGGAATATGATGGCATCTTTAATAGAAACTGAAGATATAGGTCTTCTTAATACTGGAGAACCTACTCATTACCACATTCAGACAGGCACCGTCTCCTGCATCGACCTTTCAATATGTAGCTCCAACTGCAGTGTTGATTTTTGTTGGAGAACAAGTGATGGCTGGCATACCAGTGACCATTCCCAATTGTGATCGACACCAATGATGGTCCACCTATCCCGAGATCACCACGGTGGTGCTTGGAGAAAGCAAATTGGAGAAAATTCAAAGATTTGAGTGAGTTGGAGGGGGATGCAAAGATTTTCCAAGTGTAGATGATGCCATTGATCTACTCAATGGAACATTACATACTGCAGGTCTACACTCAATTCCTCGAACTAAAGGACTATTCAGGAGACGGCCAGTACCATGGTGGTCAGAAGACCTAAGGTTGTTACACCGAGCTACCAGGTCATCATTTACCAGGTGCCGTAGACATCGCCACCTTGGACAATGTCATAATTTACAAACAGTGTAGGGCACGATTTCGAAAAGCCATGAAAGCCTGCCAGAAGACAAGCATGGCCGGATGGATGTATCCTCTATTAACAGCAGAACGCCAGTCTGTAGCATTTGGAAGAAAATAAGAAAAATTCAGGGTAAATTTACACCCAGTCCTCCTCCAGTACTTAAATTGAATATAATCATGTTTACATGATGCCTCAGAAATTAGTGATATGTTTTCTGAACACTTTGCTCGAGTCTCTGAAAAATCAGATAGTTCCCCAGGACATCATTTCAGAATGATGGAAGAACAGGTACTTGACTTTTCATCAAACAAAGCTGAATCATATAATATGCCTTTTTCTGAAAGGGAATTTGACTCTGCTTTAGCTAGGAGCAAGAACACTGCCCTGGTCCAGATGAGATTCCTTATGAAATGTTTAAACACATTTCAAAGAACACAAAACTTTTTACAATAAGTATTATCAATAGAATATGGGATGAAAGCAGCTACCCTAGCATATGGGAAATTAGCTACCATGTTACCATTCCTTAAGCCTGGAAAAGATCCTCTCTCTGCAGCAAGTTACCGCCCCATTGGCCTTTAACCATGTTTATGTAAATTGATGGAAAAAATGGTAAATGTAAGACTGACTGTGGTATTCTAGAGCACAACAATATTCTTACGCCGTCTCAGTGTGGTTTTCGAAAAATGCACTCCACCCTGGACATCTTACTGCAACTCAATGCCTCTGTCTGTGAAGCCTTTGCCTCCAAGCAACACCATGTGACAGTGTTTTTTTTGATATAGAAAAGGCATATGACACTGCTTGGAGACATGGGATTCTAAAGACTATGCATAATAGTGGTCTACGAGGCAAATTACCTTTATTTGTGAAATCCTTTTTACATCGTAGGTATTTTAAAGTTAAAGTTGGCCAGTACTTTATCAGAGAAAAAGTGCCAAGAAGAAGGTGTTCCCCCATGGGGTAGTGTTTTCTCGAGTGTAAACACTTTTTGCTCTGGCATAAACAGTGTTGCAGCTGTTCCTATTCCAAGAGAGGTTTTAAAGACACTGTTTGTGGATGACTTGTCAATATCCTTTGCTGCCACCCGGATGACTGTAGCAGAAAGAAAGCTACAATTAACAATAAATAAAATAGTAAGTTGGGCTGAGAAACAGGGTTTTAAATCTCTGTAAGCAAGACTACTACTGTCCACTTCTGTCGGATCAGGGGAGTGCATCCTGATCCCAGACCTCTATTTGTATGGCCGTAGAATCCCATGTGTAGAACAAGCACGCTTCTTAGGCCTAGTTTTTTGACAGTAGGTTGACTTGGGTCCCCCCTATTAAACATATAAAAGCAAAGAGCCTAGAAGCTCTACACATCTTGAAGGTGCTTTCTCACACCAGTTGGGGAGCTGATAGAAATCTGTTACTAAAGCTTCATAAATCCCTAATCTTGTCAAAGCTGTCATATGGTTGTGAAGTTTATTCTTCAGCCTCCTCATCTAACTTGAGAATTTTAGATTCGGTGCATCATTCAGGTATTCGTATAGCCACAGGAGCTTTCCGGTCATCACCAATACCTAGTATGCTAGTTGATGCAGGAGGAGATGCCTCTTGAAACTCTATCGCCAGTCATCATTACTTAGGTTAATGGTTTTAGAGTGCAAAGACTCCCCAAATCTCTGGCATTTGCTGTGGCAAGTAGAAATATTTTTAACGGTTTTTATGAAAGTCATCCAAGGTATCCCACTCCTTTTAGCTATAGAATTAATATTTTAGAGGATACGAATATTAAAAAATTTCCCATTATCCCCTTTGTATCCAGTCCTCCTGTCTGGAGGTTACCTGATGTGAAATTCTGCACGGTACTTCAGTGGAGCAAAGAGGGATAAATCTGATGAGGAATGAGGTCCATATTTTTAGAACATGTATCAGAGCATGTAGATACAAGTTTTATATTTACTGATGGCTCTAAGTCCAATGCTGGCGTTGGATATGGGGTTTTTAGCGAATCTTTTAACCGAAGAGGTGCACTTCCTTCTGTTGCCTCAAACTTTACAGCTGAATTGTATGGCATCCTAATAGCACTGGAACATATTACAACACTCCCAGGTTTTGTAGGCTATACAATATTTTGTGACTCCAAAAGTGCCCTACAGTCCCTGGAAGTCTTTAATACTGATCATCCCTTGGTGTTGAAGATCTTGCAGTGGATTTTTTTGCACCAAAATAGAGGCAGCATTGTTTCATTTTGTTGGGTTCCCGCCCATGTGAACATATCGGGAAACGAAGAGGCAGACAAGCTAGCCAAATCAGCAGCGCAAACTTTGGTACCGAGAAAATGCCCTGTTCCATATCGAGATACATTCTATGATATATGGAATCCATCCAGCAGTTATGGGTACTTCAGTGGGGACAGAGTAGGCCCCAATAAAATTAAAGAAATTACTAGTCAGACACACCCTTGGAAATATGCCTAATACAAGGAAGTGGAGATTGGTATTGTGTAGATTACTATTTTGGCCATACGCGTTTAACCTCATGGCTATCTGATGGATGGGAGAATGAGCCCTTCTATGACGATTGCTTAGTTCCACTAACCGTTAGGCATTTGCTGGTTGGTGTCCCAGTCTGGTGGAACTTAGGAATCGTTTTTTAGGTTATAGTAGTGGAACAGGGGTAATTATAGCATGGCAAAACTGTTTGGAGGGAAAAGCGCATGTATTAATAACATTTATCCTCTTTTATCAAAGAAGCTGGTCTTCTCAAATATATCTGACAGCTGTGCTGTCTTAGTATATACATTTTTTTTTTCTTTTTAATAGTTTTACTGTTATGTATCACTCACAATTCTTTTTATCGGAATATTATTTATATTTTTATCAGAAATTTAATTTATTTTTTTAAATCAAATTTATTTATATCTCTCATAAAGATAAAGTTATTTTGAATGTTGTATAATATATTATTAAAAGTTAAAAGATCACATTTAGTATTCGGCGTCGGTGACCCTGGTAGTTGTGACGCCAGATAACTCTCAATCAATCAATCAATCAATCCTCGTCACAATTCATCAGAGCATCCACAGTATTTTTTTCCTGCAAAGGACGCTCATAGTTATATGTTCACTATATTACGCTTATTTTTTGTGTGGGGGGTGGGGAAGGGAAATGGAGAGGTGGGGAGGTGGGGAGGGGGGAAAGAAATATACTGCACCACTAAACGCGGCGATAATGATTTAACTCCGGCTAACTGGTCATTCTTATGATAAATTAATTTTCACGTCCGAGGAGTCCCCTAATGTGAAGACGCTGTGTAAGCGTCATTTAATGACAGCAGAGTTGAGAGAATATCCCCATGACATTTCTTACTTACGTCAAATTAGAAACCCCAATTTCTGAAGCATTTTGGACGGAATATATTTTCTGTCAGGGAAACTGCATAATGCGTAAGATGAATTTAACTTTGTCATATTTAAGTCCGAATATTTTTTTGGGGAGGGTGCTCTTAGGTATAATCACGCTCTCTCTTACTTATGTTTAATAATGAATGAGGCGGATGGTCTCATTATGTTTGGTGTGATATAAATCTATATATATAATTATTATAGTAATATATTCATATATATATATATATATATATATATATATTATATATATAAATTTAAAAAAAAATTAAATATATAATATAAATATATCTTATATATATATATATATATATATATATATATAGATAATAGATAGATAATAGATAGATGATAGATAGATAGATAGATAGAATAGATAGATGATGATAGTATATAATAATAGATAAGTTATATATAATCGATATATATAGATATATAATAGATAAGATATATATTATAGATAGAATATAGGAATATATATAGATATATATTACTATAATATATATATATATATATATATAGATAATAATATATACTAATATTATAATATACAGACGTTATATTATATATAGATATTATATCTAGATATATATATTATATTATTATATGTATATATATATATATATATATATATTGTATAATATATATATATATCACATATATATAATATATTATATATAATAATATATATCTAATATTATATATATATTATCAATGTTGTATGTATATATATTATACACATATATTATAAAGTAAAAAGTACATAAACTCCTAAAATCTAAATGATATACATACCTATGTGTATGTTATTTTAATTTCTAATATATATATATATATATATATATATAAATATAGATTATTACACACACATATATCCATATAATTATACACATATATATATATATATACTAATATATTATTTATATAGGCATGCATTAAATATATGTACCAACATTCTAATATTATAAAGTAAAAAGTACTAAAATCGAAATAAATAATACATACATATGTTGGTGAGTATATTTATACACCAACACACCACACACACAACACACATCTATATATATTATATATATCTATATATATATATATATATAATATATATAATATAATATTAACGTATAATAGATATATATTAGTCCATATCACCATTCTCGATGGTGTATATATATCATATATATTTATATATATATATATCTATATATACATGATTATAACTCACTTTTTTTAGCACGGTGATTCATTTTATCACACATATCCACAGGTGAAACAAATAAGAGACAGGTGGGGTTAGTCCCTGAACCCGGTTTCTGGCTTTATTTTCAAGCCATGTTGAACAAAGGACTGATACATAGTAATTAGAAATTCACGAGTATATATACTTACAAAGACAGTACTGAACGAACATACACACACACATTTTGAGACTGCAGATTCCACCCACAACGGCAGGTGTCAAGGTAGGAGTGGCTTTCAAAAAATCATTAGGTCTAAAATTTACAATGTAAATTCTCTAAGGGATATACTACCGCTTAGGGTACAAGGTCCACACCTGACATGTGGTTTCAGGGAGGCGGGGTTTGCAACATCTCATTACCACCCTACTGCCCCCTTTTACTGTGTTTACAAATATAATAATCCGTATTTTTCATCTAAATCTCTACAAGCCAACCTTTAAAATTTACAAACAGTTTTTACAAATGTTTCGTTTTGATATTAAAGGATCCAGTTTTATCATTCCTTGACTGATGTTGCATATTATTGTTTGTAACTTTCTTTTATAAAAACTAGAATTCAATGATATTCCTTTCCAATGCATTATTAGAAACCACCAGCTTTTTTTGCCCCTTCCCAGTTTAACTAGCAATGATTGTTCGTCACTCAACATGGTACAAATAAATAACCACTAGTTTCCCTGTGCATATCTCACACATTGTTTATGTTGTTACTATTCTTTTTTTGCCAGTGCTTTCCCCCGTTTGACCAATGTAAAAAGTTGTTCACCAAGAACCTTACACGGGATTTTTATATACACATTCCTTTAGCATTGTCCGTGGGGGAGTTCTTAATAAGTACCTTGTTTCCATTGTTTTATTGGTTTTTTAAAAACTACATTACAACCTAATATTCTTCAGGAGATGTGGGATATCTTTCATATTACTATATAAGGTAGTACAAGCAAATTTTTGTTGTTGTAAGGTTGCTTTTTTTTATTTTGATTACATGACATGGTCCTTTTTTTGGCCGGGCTTTTAAATGCATTGTTTAGTACAATTATCTGGATATTTTCAGTTTTCAGGGGGGGGGCCAAGGTAATTCTGAATCTTATCTATTTCCTCATCTAAATATTCTGGGGCTACATACCCGTAGTGCTCTTAAAAACATAGAAGCAAACACCGATCTTTTAACCTTATTGTTTTGTCCAGAATAGAAATGTACATAGGAAAGAAATATTAGTAGGTTTTCTGTAAACACTATACTTAAACCCACTACTATTTCTCCGTATGAGGACATCCAAAAAGGGTAGGCATTCATCTTTTTCTATTTCCATAGTAAATTTAATTGATGGTACTAATTGATTTAACCTGGCAAAAAAGTTATTTACATCTTCATTCCCTGGCCATACACAAATTATGTCGTCAACATATCTAAACCAAGGTACATTGCGTGGAATTATATTATTTAAAATTTTCTTTTCAAAAAATTCCATATATAAATTACTTAGCACTGGGGACAGAGGGTTTCCCATTGCCATACAAAATTTTGTGAGTAGAATTTTCCGTTGAATTCAAAATTTTACAGTCTTTAACACATAATTTTATTAGTTCAATTAAGGTGCTTTTAGAAAATGGAATATCCAGTTGTTTGTTTTCTAATAATTCCGATAAAAACTCCAATAAATCATCAATAGGCACTTTTGTGAATAGAGATACTACATCGAAGCTCACAAGTCTCGATTCACTATTAACTTTTACTCTATTTAGTTTATCTATCAGGTCCACATTATTCTTAATATTGGCATTAGAGATGTTACCTACCAATGGGTTAAGGATATCCACTAAATATTTTGCTAATTTATAAGATGCGGAACCCACTGAGCTGATAATTGGTCTGGCAGGGAAGTTTGCGTTTATGGGTTTTTATCGTACCATACATATACGGTAGCGATGGGGAGGTCACACACACCTTCTTTATAAGACTTTCGTTGCCTTTTAACAGATTTTTCACTTTTTTATTAAAACCACTATGTATCAGTCCTTTGTTAATGGCTTGAAAATAAAGCCGAACCGGTCAGGACATACACCCTGTCTCTATTTTTCACCTGTGGATATGTGTGATAAATGCATCACGTGCTAAAGTGATTATAATCATCAATTGGATCCAAACAGCTCCTTCCGATCTTTCTGTGTTCTGTTTCCCCATCTTGGCAATATGCGTCACTGACTTCGGCAGACAGCCCTCATTCAACGCATACAAAACAAAGGAACACCTGCGGTTTCTACGTGAATTCGTGATGAACAATTGATACCAAGATCAATGATAACCAAGTCCTTGTCAAAATTAGAAAGACCAACCGTTCGGTGCAATACAACGAGTCTATTTTGGACAAACATATCAGTATTAAACTTGGACTAAAAAGAGATTTGAAGATTTATCGAAGGAAAAGACGTCATTTTGAAGCTTCATACATCGGATTGGAAAGATTCTCCTCAGGAATTGTTTATTTGAATATGAGGACGAAAGTGTAGCAGAAGCTTAAACGTACACAAACAGCAAAATGAAACTCCTATCGAAAGAAGCCCTGGACTACCAACGCCAATCATGATGTGTCGTCAACTTATCAAACTAAAGCATCTGGATAGTAATGTAACCGGTGCTTTAGGCCTAGTTTAATTTTGCTCTATCAACGGTAAGTATAGAACGGTGTAGAAATTACTAAAGGATTGGTGCAACTTAGAAAAATATAGTGGATTTAACTAGTGAGGATGTCAACATAATTAAGGGAGTGATTTAATGGAAGCATGAAAAAGTCAGACACCACACGTACCCAAAAGATTTATAATGCCATCAATGACTGAAAAAAGATAAGATATACCCATGACAAAAGCAGAAGATAATCGAGGTGCCATAGTAATTTTTAAACAAAAATAATACTAGAAACAATGGGAAAGTCTTTTGGGTGATAAGAGCACTTATGAAAAGAATTAAATTAAGAACCCGATAAAAGTGTGAATAGTGGTTTTTAAATAAAAAGTAAAAATCTGTTAAAAGGCAACGAAAGTCTTATAAAGAAGGTGTGTGTGACCTCCCCATCGCTACCGTATATTAATGTACGATAAAAACCCATAAAGTCCAAAACTTCGATGCAGACAATTATCAGCTAGTGGGTTCCGCTCTTATAAATTAGCAAAATATTTAGTGGATATCCTTAACCATTGGTAAGGTAAACATCTCTAATGCCAATATAGAATAATGTGGACCTGATAGATAAACTAAAATAGTGTAAAAGTTAATATGAATCGAGACTTTGTGAGCTTCGATGTATTATCTCTATTCACAAAAGTGCCTATTGATGATTTTATTGGAAGTTTTTATCAGAATTATTAATAAAACAAACAAATGATATTTTTTTTTCCCCTTTTCTAAAAGCACCATTAATTTGAACAATAAAATTAATGTGGTTAAGCTGTAAAGTTGAATCAACGGAAAATTCTACTCCAAAATTTTGGTATGGCAATGGGAAACCCTCTGTCCCCAGTGCTAAGTAAATTTATTATGGAGATTTTTGAAAGAAAATTTTAAATAATATAATTCCATCCACGCAATGTACCTTGGTTTAAGATATGTTGACGAAATAATTTTTGTGTATGGCCAGGGACTGAAGATGTAAATAACTTTTTTGCCAGGTTAAATCATTTAGTACCAGCAATTAAATTTACTATGGAATAGAAAAAGATGAATGCGCCTACCCTTTTTGGATGTCCCTCATACGGAGAAATAGTAGTGGGTTTAGTATAGTGTTTTACGAAAACCTACTAATATTTTCTCCTATGTACATTTCTATCTGGACAAAACAATAAGGTTAAAAGATCAGTGTTGCTTCTATGTTTTTAAGAGCACTACGGGTATGTTAGCCCAGAATATTTAGATGAAGGAATAGATAAGAGTTCAGAATACAGGCAAGAACTGAAATATCCAGATAATGTACTAACCATGCATAAAAGTGGCAAAAAGACCATTATCCAATCAAAAGAACCTTCCAACAACAAAAATTTGCTTGTACCTACCTTATAATAGTAATATGAAAGATATCCCACATCTCCTGAAGAATTTTTTCGTGTTAATGTAGTTTTTTTAAAACAATAAAACAATGAAACAGGTACTTATTAAGCACTCCCCCGACAATGCTAAAGGATTGTATTAAATGCCCGTGTAAGTCTTGTGGACGACTTTTACATTGGTCAAACGGGGAAGCACTGGAAAAAAGAATGAACAACATAAACAATGTGGTGAGATAATGCACAGGGAAATAGTGGTATATTTGTTACATGTTATGAGAACAATCCATGCTATTACTTGAAGGGTCAAAAAAGCTGTGTGTTTCTAATTAATGCATTGGAAAGGAAAATATCATTGAATCTAGTTTTATAAAGAGAAGTTTACAACAATATATGAACATTATTCAAGGATTTATAAACCTTGATCCTTTATATCAAAAGAAATTTGTAAACTGTTTAAATTTTAAGGTTGCTGTAGAGATATAATGAAAAATAGGATTATTATATTTGTAACACAGTAAAGGGGGCGTAGTGGTAATGAGATGTTTCAACAACGCCTCCCTGACCATGTCAGGTGTGGACTTGTACCCTAATGCGGTAGTAATCCCTAGAGAATTTATTGTAAATTTTAGCCTAATGATTTTTGAAAGGCCACTCCTACCTTGACACCTGCGTGTGAGTGGATCTGCAGTTCTCAAACTGTTTGTGTGTTGTTCGTCATACTGTCTTTGTAGTATATATACTCGTGAATTCTAATACATGTATCAGTCCTTTGGTCATGGCTTGAAAATAAAGCCGAAACCGGTGCAGGACCTACACCTTGTCTCTTATTTTTCACCTGTGGATATGTGTGATATATATATATATATATAATATATATATATATATATATATATATAATATATATTATATATATATATAGAATACACACAAAATAAACGGTTGATTTACCATTCGAAGGGGTTATTTCATGTTTCCAACCAAGCGTTCATAACTTCTTAGTCGCATTTGAAAAGATCGCGCCTTTGAGTGCTTCGGTCCAGCCCATCACACGTTATTAACTTCACTCATCTTTCACCGAGTTGCCAGTTATCAAGGCAACATCAACGCTTAACGATGTCTAGGCCAGTCCCTTACGACGCTCCTGACTGGCTGTTGATAAGCCAATCACAGGGCTGGAAACTCTCGGTCTCTCGAGAGAGTTCACATAGGCAGGAGGTATGTTCTACCTCTCCTGAGGGATACTATAGGTAGACCAGCGCCATTCCTGAGAGTGCCTGTCAACAATGATACCTGAAGATCTTGTCGCCATACTCCGCTGAATGGACCAATAAAGTGAGCAAACTAATTAAGGACGAAGCTCAATTTCTGAATGAGACTAAACATGCAATACAGACCTAGACCAAAAAAGTTAACACACTAGAGAAGACATTCAATAAAGGAAGCTCAGCCTCTCCTGGAAACGCAAATGGAGACCCAATAGGTTATTAAAACCTTGTGTCTGTAACTGCGTTGTCACTGGAATCCAGTTCTCTGCTAAGTTGCAAGATACATCTGTCTTTCCAACTCTCTCGTTGACTTCCTTCCAGATTCAGAACTAGCAACCTACAGCCACTGCCATGGAAAACCGACCAGTTATAGGTCTTGACGGCCCAAGGACTTTCTCACCTTTTCATGAAGTACTACGTCGAACATTCCACCAACGAAACTGGGATCTCGCTAATGACTGAAAAAATCATAGACACCGACAAGACATATTGGCTGACGAATCTCTCACACCCAGTGTTGGAGAGCAGCAGGAGTTTGTTTTAAGAAGTAGCTTCTTTATAAGTTTTTCAGATTTTCCTTTTCATATTTACTGCAACTATCCACAATTTTATTTAATCGAGATAAACTTTCTGTATTCAATCCAACTGAATATTTTATCTTAAGCTTGTTATCTTTCTCGTATTTGATGTTCTCATTATTATTTCCATAACACAATTCCATTATCTTTCTCGTTCTGCTGAGTACCTCTTATTTTCTTTATTTTCTTTTTATAACACTGTCTATCTGACAGCCTTTCTCTATCCTCAACAGAATTAACATCACCCTAGAGTTGTTACCGAAGAACAACACTTGCTGGCTTGCCAGTATGCATAATCTATACATCAGCAACATCCCCCACTTTGTCCAAACACATTCGAGACATTTGGCCAAAATAATAGGAGCAAACTGACCAGGGTGAACGTAAATGCGTTCTCATAGATGCTGGCCGTTGATAAAGGGTGCGTTCTCAGGGAGACATCACTTAGCTGATTAACTTCAACACATTTATGTCAAGGCTTGGTTGGTATTCTGCCAGTAATCTGTGGTTTCCATTTTTAAGTTAAGCAGTGTTTTCTCAAGGATTAAAGACAAAGCTTATTGACAAGAGTGTCTTCTATTACAGAAAATCTCCATAATACCTTTCATCTCAAAATGATATATATATTATATATATATATATATATATATTATTATAATATATATATATATAATATATATAAATATATATATAGTATATATATATAATTAATATCTAGATATATATAATATAAATATTATCTATATATTATATATAAAATATATATATATATATATATATATATATATATATTATAGATATATATGTGTGGTGTTGTGGGTGTGTGTGTGGTGTGTGTGTGTTGTATAGCTGTATCCACGAAAGTCTGGAACGGGATAATAGATGAATAAAGGTATAAGCTACTCCAGTGTTTCACTTTCTTCATGGATTATACGTATATTATATATATATTATATATATATTATATATAGATATATATATATATATATATATATATCTATGTATATATATTACATATATAGTATATATATATATATATTATATCATATATATAGTATATATATGTTTTAATAATAAATATATATATACCTATATATATATATATATATATATATATATATATATTATTTATATATTACTATATATATATAATATATATATATATATATATATATGTGTGTGTGTGTGTGTGTGTGTGGTGTGTGGCGGTGTGTGTGTGGTGTGTGGTGTGTCTGCTAAAAAAAAACAACAAATCTATGAAAAGTGCTCAGAACACGAATTATCTAAAGGATTATTTTTACTAATGGGTAAGATGTTATTGATATATTTACGAAATTCAAAAGGGAGAAACTCTTTCAGTTAAAAGTCCTCAACTTATATATAATTTACGTCATTCAATACAGAACCATACAATTAAAAATAGTCAGGGTGGTGGCCTCTATAAAAATTGTTCTCCGAAGAAACACACTGCGCATTCCTTACAACTAAATATTTAGAGAAATCAACACCAAGCTGGACTTTTGGCAGACGAATTCTATTTAATGAAACCCTGACCTTTATAAAAGTATAAAAGTTATGTATAAAAGAAGACAACAATACTGACGGTTTTTTTTACTACGGTTTAAAAAGGACGTTGAAAGCCACTCGGCTCTGAACCCGTAATGCATCTCGTTACAGGTAAAGGTTTGGTTAATGAGGCAGTAAAGCACTTATTTCATACCTGCGTCTTTGGAAATTCCGCGTGAATACTATTTCCAAAGGCCCGTAAATAAAACCCAGGCTGGAATTCGGTTTTCGAGAACGTTTATGACAGAATGAGCAGCTTAGTAATTAAAAAAAAAAAAAAAAAAAAAAAAAGGGCTTAAGGCTGTAAGGCAGGTAGTAGGATAGGGATAGTTGCTTCGGTGAAGGGTTCGTAAGAGGGGGGATCGGGGGGGGGGATGTCCGTGGGATGTAGCGATGTTGGTTGTGGACGCTGTAGTGATCAGTATATATTTGGGGGGGGGGTGGGGGTGGGGGGGGGGGGGGGGGGGGGGGGGGGGGGGGTGGGGGGGGGGGGGGGGGGGGGGGGGGGGGGGGGGGGGGGGGGGGGGGGGGGGGGGGGGGGGGGGTGGGGGGAGGGGGGGGGGGGGGGGGGTGGGGGGGGGGGGGGGGGGGGGGGGGGGGGGGGGTGGGGGGGGTGGGAGTCAAACTGGGATCACGGGAGGGATGAGAATTTGTAAACAATCGTAATTTATGGAAACTTGGGAGATTAAACTTTATGAAAGTAAATCCAAGAGAAAAAGAAACTACACTAGTAATGTAATGCAATAAAGTTTAGGCCGAAGGCCAAGCACTGGAACCTACGAGGTCATTCAGCCATTGGAAAGGAATTTTCAAGTAGGTAGGTTTGAAAGGTGTAACAGGAGAAAAACCTCAAAGCAGTTGCACGATCAAGCAATTGCTAGGAGAGGGTGGATAGCAAGATGAAAGAAAGAATATGAACGGAGGTGCCGTAAAAGGAATGAAAGAGTTTGCAACTAGGGGCACTAAACCCCCCCAAGGGGAACTAAACTAGTGATGTGAAAATTGTCGATAAACTGATGAGTGACAAAATTGTAAATGGGTACAAGAATAACCAGTAAATTCTAAGGAGTTAAAAAATTACACATACACATATGTATGTGTGTGGGAGTATGTATTCTTTTATATCTTCTAAGTTAGTCCTTCTAACATCACAACAAATGGAAAATTAGACTATCAAAATTACTTTTTGGTGTTTTATTAGATTTCAAGGTCCTGGATTTGGAAAATTATTATCATGGTGATATTACACATTACTTCCCATAAGTCAAAGTTCTGGCTTGTTGGAATATACAAGTTGCGAAATATGACTGCTAAAAGTTGACCACATACAAGGCAAGCTCGATCAAGATGTGAATTATAAGTGAGGAAACAAATAAAAAAAAACTTTTGATGAAATCTAACCGAAAAAAAACTGAAAATTGTGAAGCGAACAGAGGACTCAACATTTATATGTCAGAAAATTCCCAGGCATGGACTTTCGACGACCGCAAACTGGAAAGGTCAAAGAGACCTGGAATATTATTGAAGAACTGGAACGTGGGATCTGCTTAACCGAAATATACAAATACTGTGTTTGTTTTTATTACAGGACGAAATATGCTTACAATCGAACTGAGCCTCTCTCTAGGTCTCTTTCATGACTTAAGCTATTTTCGGGTATTGCCATGTTAGCGCATACAATTACCTGTTTAACTGTTTGTCTAACTCTACATCCGTGTACAATTTCCTTACAGTAAGGGGTCGGTTGCCTCATGCGCCTTCTCCACTCCCTTCTATCAAAGGCATCATCGGGCATAGTTTATTGTTTGCCAAAGGGGTTTTTTACGACCGCATGCACTTGCTGTCATCAACCACAGTTGTTGGCGGTGGGCCTAGCCTTATACTAAAAAGTACGACTGCAGGTGTCCAAGAACATCCGACCACTGGACGAGTCGCCAGACGGGAGTTAATGAGGCCAGAAATCACCATGGAATAGTCTAATTTCCACCCTTCCTGGGTCACCAACAGAGACTTACTGCCACACTACATATGTTTTTGTAGATATACTCCTGTAAGACATCCCATGTCCATATTTTACCAGTGATCAGGAGCACAGAAGGAAGTGCTCGAAATATATGGTTACAACGTTAAAATAGTGTTTTACGGGCCGTTTATCTTCATATTATACTGTGTATTACTGTAAAAAGACATTCCTATATAGATATATATAATATATATATCTACATATATATATATATATATAATATAATATATATCTAATAAAAGGAGCCCATAAAAACACCAAAATATAGAGAAAAAAGTACTATATTTTCAGAGACTGCTGTCTCCCTCTTCAGGTAGATGAATGAAAAAGTAGGTATTTATACCAAGAGGTCCATCCACAGCAAGCCAATTTAGGTCACCCCCAACTGAATAATCTTTCCTTTAAATCTTCTAAGTGTTGGTTTGAATGAAAACCTTGTTGATCGGATCTGAAATCCATGCTCCTTTTTGAGCTGTTTTTTTACCAGTCATATATATAATATATATATATATATGATATATATATATATATATATATATACATATATATACATATATATATGAAATATATATATATATTATACATATATATACATATACATATATATATATATATATACATATATAGACATATATA
>NC_061110.1:101562708-101575208 GCF_015104395.2 Macrobrachium nipponense
CACTTGATACCCTGAAAATGTTGTAGAACAGAGCCTGACATCGACATCACGAAACGTAACGTCATATTTACAGAATTCTTTACCATTATTCACTCCTTTCAATTGTGATCATAGCATACTAGTATTATTTGAATGGATGTTTGACTGGCTAGCATATATATACCTTAAAACAGCTATAAGACCTTCTTTTCCTTTGCATGAGAAGGTTTCACAGGCTGGAATATTGAAAAATGATCCAAAAAGTAGAAGAAATAGACTGATAAAATTAGTTGAGCTAAAAGCTGCAGCGTAAGATCGGTCATATAATACCCATCCTAACTCACCAATAACCAAGGTAGCAGATATTGGTTCCAAACCCTCCCCAACACAAGAACTAGTCAGGGAAGGGAGGGACCACTGCAGTTGAGTTGACTTTCCTAGAGAGAGAAGTTTTAAATTCCTACAATAGTATATTCGCTGGTAATAGCTTTTAAAATATGCCAATCAAAATTGTCAGCGATAATTAACTCGTTTACACATTAGCATTAGCTATAACTCCATCGGCACTGGAAAACTACTTTGCTCTTTGAAACAGAATCTGAGTTGAGTTATTTTCTATTACAATGCATCGTGAAAACAATGAAGCAGATATCATTAAGAAAGATATTTTGCGATTGCCCTGGTGATAAAACGAAACTAATAAGATGAGGCTTGTTCGCTATGGTATTAAACCAGAAAAGAAATTGAAAGTTTCTCTCTCTCTCTCTCTCTCTCTCTCTCTCTCTCTCTCTCTCATATTTTTTTTCTTTATCTCTGTCCTATTATTAATATTTTTTCTCTGCTTCTGTCTTTCTATCTTCCTACTAAATACGAACTTGTTATTTCTTAATATTTCATATTGTGTTAGTATTTCAAGAAAATCACATACGGTATAGCAGTAATTTGCAAGTGAACTGAAATTTTTCCTAATTTGCTGCTATAGATACTGAGTTTGATTGTAAAATGTGCAGCTAAAGAAATATGCGAAATATATGAGAATAAAAGTGCTTAGGAAGTTCAGTATTCAGAATTAGTATCTCCTATAGATTATCGTATCTTATATATATATATATATATATATATATATATATATATATATATATATATATAAATATAATATATATATATATATATATATCGGATTCCAGGTGAAGATATGAAAAGGCATACAGCAGGGTCCATAAAGCACATCAACAAGGCCATAGTTTATTCAAACGAAACGTTTCGCACATGTTCTATGTGCATTTTCAATCTGTAAATATAAACAAAAATCATTAAAATTTACAAAAAAGACATTAAAAAACCTTTTTTTCTCTTAAAATTTTTTTATGTCTTTCTGTAAATTTTAATGATTTTTATGTTATATTTACAGATTGAAAATGCCATAGAACGTGTGCCAAACGTTTCGTTTGAATAAACTATGGCCTTGTTGATGTGTTTATGGACCCTGCTGTATGCCTTTTCCTATATATATATATATATATATATATATATATATATATATATATATATATATATATATATATATATATATATATATATATATATGAGGTTGCTTGCAGATTACAGAACACCACCGTTAACACTATTGGTGAAAGTTATGTATCTATCTTGTGAACAGTCATGTCTGTTGATAAGATACGACAATCTATAGGAAATATCAAAAATAATCATGAATACCGACTTCCTAAGCACTTTTACCTTATTCATTTCGCATATTTCCTTAGTTGCACATTTTACACGCAAACCCAGTATCGTAACAACAAAAACATTACGCCCACTACCTTAATAACGACATTAGATTATGGAGACTACTTTTTGTTCAAGAAAAATACTTGCTTCCCACTCCTTCTTCCTTGGCCTGACGGTGCGACATCTGTTGGGTGCTTAATTAGTTATTTGTTCAACTGCTTCGGGGTTTCATAGTCGTGGATTCGTGTTCGCTCTGGATCAGCGGAGGGAACGAACTATTGTGCGCCATACTACCTATGGTAAATAAATAAAAAAAATTTGCAGCGAACTCTGAAGAAACGATGCGAGGAAAGTATTTCGTAGAGTATATTATCTTAACTCATGCGATCTGAAATCACCTCACTGCACTAGTAGTAGCGTAGGCAGAAATGCCAATGGAAATTCGTAAGATAACGCAACACTAGTTACGACAATTTCACCTTACATAGGAATAAATTAGTGACAAAGTTTCACTTTATCGCTTCCGAGATACTTTGTCATAGCATGACGACGCTGGAGGCGCTATAGTTAAAAATCCCCCCCCCCCCCCCCCCCAACACCACCGCTAAAAATCCTATTCCCTCCTTAACGCTAATGAACATAGTTGATCAACATTTCCCATAAGGCACACCTGAAGGACCGTTTGAGTGATATTGCAGACACCTGCAAGCATGTACCCAGAGAGAAATTTAGTATTTCTCCCCACGTGACCGCCATTCGCTAACCCTATTGAACGCTGCCTGCCAACACTTAAAGGAAACCTTGGCCTGTTGAACGATAGTGGGAATACGTAGAGCTGGCAGAAAACCGTCTCGTTACTTTTAATACGTGATATTTAGGATAGTCTTGGAAGACGTTTTCTCTTAAATAGCTTAAGCTATAATACTAAAATAATATACTCACACACTTATAAATAAGAGTATGTTCTGATATTTAGATAAAAAATATTACGCGAATTTGTATACACGTACGCAAGTTTTTTTTTCGTAAGTTCAAGAAAATGGACGTACTCATCATGAATGCACGTATATCTATCTATAAAAGTGTATCTGCTACTGGCATCTGTTTGTTTGTTTAATGGTGTTTTTACGTTGCATGGAACGAGTGGTTATTCAGCAACGGGACCAACGACTTTCTGTGACTTCCGAACCACGTCGAGAGTGAACTTCTATCATCATAAATACAAATCTCTCACCTCTCAATGGAATGCCTGAGAATCGAACTCGCGGCCACCGAGGTGGCACGCCAACGACATACTGACCACGCCACTGAGGCGCTACTACTGGCATCTGCTACATTATTAAAGACTTCTGGTTAAATCTGAAGCCGCGTCAGTAGACTATAAATCACTAAAGGAATGTGAATTGATAAAGAAATCCACGGAATAAATTATATTTATTTATTCTTGATTTATTATGGCTACTGGTATCTGCTGCATTATTTAAAGGCCTTTCCACACGACCGGGCCTGATCGGCGGACCTCCCTTCTAACGGGCATACTTGACGGGCAAACCGTCAAATTGCCCGATGGATCTTGTAGCAAAATCACCATGGTGGTGCCCGATGGCTTGAGCTTCGACCCTGGCAGACGTACGTTAACCATATACATTTCTTTTACTGAGCCATTCTTTGCACCATATTCTCTTCTTTTTCTTCTTTTTCATCACATACAAAGCAATTATCATGCTACACTATCTTCTTCTTTGCGGTAGGCACCATGCTTACCATACGGCACTGAACACACTACTGGAATCGTCGTACACGCCCACCTCTCCATCGCCTCACCCGTGTGGACAACATTCACGGGTAAGCCCGCCAGAATTTGCCCGTCAACCCCGGAGCACGCCGATCAGGCCCGCTCGTGTGGACAGGCCTTAAGACTATACTGGTTCAATCTGAAACAGCGTCAGTAGACTATGAATCACTAAGGGAAAGTGAATAGGTAACGAAATCCACTGAATAATTGCAATTAATTCTACATATATCATTGTCGTTGATTTGCATATAGAATTTAGGCCAAAGTCTAAGCACTGGGAACTCTTGAGGTCATTCAGCACTGAAATAGAAATTGACAGTTCAAAGTTTGAAAGTGGTAACAGGAAGAAAACCTCAAAGCAGTTGCATTATGCATCAAGTGTTAGGAGAGGGTGGAAAGTAAGATTTTGAAAGAATATGAATGGAGGTACAGTAAAAGGAACGAAAGTGGTTGCAGCTAAGAACCGAAGGCACAAACTGCAAAGACTCTTACGTAATGTCTACAGTGCACCGCATGAGGTCCACTGACGGCACTATCTCCCTACGGGGCATATCACCGTCCATCGATTACTTGTTTAACGGTTTGAATGAATTTTTATACATGGATATAATTGGTAATAATTTCACGAGACCTAAACAAACTCAAAGTCGATCCAGGCCTTGATAAACCAATCATGATTGATCACATAAATGTGGTGCCATCAGTAAATCATGCGTGGTACACCGTACAGTTGATACTTGTTTATTTGTATGGTGTTTTTACGTTGCATAGAACCAGTGGTTATTCAACATCGGGACCAATGGCTTTACGCGACTTCCGAACCATGTCGAGAAGGAACTTCTATACCAGAAATCCAGAAATACACATCTCTCACACCTCATTACAATGCCCGAGAACCTGACTCGCGGCCACAGAGGTTGCAGGTCAAGACCATGCCGATCACGCCACCGAGGCACTCAAGGAGCAGCTAATTCTGCCTAATGGGTCATAAAACCCTTCGAAAAGGAAATCCAACGACGTTGCAATAAAACTATCACTGCAGTATAATAATTAAAGGGGTAGTCGAGAATACCAGATGCATATTAGAACAAAAGTTACCCTGAAGTACTTTCATTACTTCCAAATACTCTGTTGTGTTACCCCTTTTAGCAGTCTGAAAGCTTATATTTCTATTTTATATTTCATACTACCAAATTTACGAATGAAATAATTCTTAAACAATTCCAGTGTATTGCGTTCAGTGCTTATCCATTTCAAAGAGTAAAATCTCATGTACTACAATACCAACCAACCTTCCAGTATACACTTTTTGGTGGAAAAGGAAAGAGAAGAGAGACCACTTTTTTAGAAAAAAAAAAAAGGAGAGAGAGAGAGAGAGAGAGAGAGAGAGAGAGAGAGAGAGAGCGCCCATTTTATGAGTGATATTTAGTGAAGTAAGAATTAATGAATGGTTACTCCCATTTTTAGTTTAATTCAAATCTTGTGTAGTTTCACTGTTACTTTAAAACTGGAACCTTGTTTTCACTCGGGTATTGCACAATGACCCTAGCCATGTCACTCAAGTTCTGATAAATACCTTAGTTTAACAAACTAATTACTGACTTTTTCTATTCCACAGCTTTGTTAATTACAATTAACTTGCGTTCTTTTATTCAGAATATTACGGGGCCTTATATTTAAGCTTTATTTAAATTCAAAATTCCAATTAAAATTTCCATCTTTAAGTTTTAAATCCAAATTTCGACCAATTTTTTTTTTTATAGCGAGTCGCCTTCAAACAAAAATCCAAGTATTCATGGTCCATATCTGAGCAGACTGATTACTATTAATTTTAATGCCAAACAATTAGTTTAAAACGTTCAATAAGCCATACATACTCTAAAACTTTGTGTTCTCTAAAACTTTGTCCTCTCTAAACCTTTATCCTCTCTAAAACTTTCAGTCCTTAGCCTAAAACTTGGTCCTCTCTAAAACTTTGTCCTTAGCCTAAAACTTCCCTGATCCATGAACACCTGAACCCAAAGTTAAAATCTATACCAAACTAGTTTCAGGTATTAAAATAGAAAAACCATAAGTATTTCCAACAATACCATTAACAAGCTGTAGTACATAGGTTTGCATTATGGTTTAAAAATCACTGGTAATTTTTTAAGCATTGTAAAAACCTTTAGATGTTAAAACTACATAGTTAAGGTAAACAACCTAAAACTAATTTTATTCAGAAATCATGGCAAGAAAATAGACCAAGCTCGTAATTGTTCTTTATAAATGTAACGGTTTATATTTCACAAGCATCATTCAATATTAGCCGAAGTGTCGAATAGTTAAACCTTAGAACAATCACTGCAGGTCAATTTCAAAGTAACTTAGTAACGCCAGGCTCCATTCTCACCTCATATAACACTATTTTGGAGTACAAACAACGAATAGTAGTGGAATTTACCCCACTACATACTATCCGTCAACCTGTAAAGCAAAAAATAAGCGGCAGAATACTAGTAGCAATTATAACATGTGTAAATAGATTCTTGGTAAGTAAAATATGGTTTTAAACTTAAAAGAACTAAAGCCTACACAAGTAAAAATACTTTTAAACTTATAAGAACTGAAGCCTATACAAAAGTTGCAATTTTAAATCAATTCAGATCAACCATTATATACCCTCTGAACAATACAGAAATGGTATTTGCAAAACCAAGGGACCCGATATCCAAAACACGTGCTAACAAGTTATATGGCCGAAGGAACTACCATATTAAAGGGAGAGGGACTGAGCATAAAGCACAGGTCAGCCTTTTGAATTACTAAGCACAGGTCAGCCTTTTGAATGACTAAGCACAGGTCAGCCTTTTGAATTACTAAGCACAGGTCAGCCTTTTGAATTTGACTAAGCACAGGTCAGCCTTTGAATTACTAGCACAGGTCAGCCAGAATTTTGATTACTAAGCACAGGTCAGCCTTTTGAATTACTAAACACAGGTTCAGCCTTTGAATGACTAAGCACAGTCAGCGTTTGAATTTACTAAGCACAGGTCCAGCCTTTTGATTATTACTAAGCACAGGTTCAGCCTTTTCAATTTACAAGCACAGGTCGGCCTTTTGAATTACTAAGCACAGGTCAGCCTTTTGATTTTCTAAGCACAGGTCAGCCTTTTCAATTACTAAGCACAGGTCAGCCTTTTGAATTACTAAGCACAGGTCAGCCTTTTGAATTACTAAGCACAGGTCAGCCTTTTGAATTACTAAGCACAGGTCAGCCTTTTGAATTACTAAGCACAGGTGTCTACTTCATACCTTAACAGATCTATTTAACCAAAAGTGAAAATATAGGCCCGCTCTTCACTATTACAAAATCGTGATTATATAAAATCTATACATTAACAAAATGTTTGAAGAACACATTACCAAAATTAAATTACAGTGCAGATGCAAGATACGAAGGTAATTTAAGTAATAACTAAAACTAATCAAGATATGTTAACTTTTCGTCATATGGTTCCTAAACAAATTTCGTCATATGGTTCCTAAACAAAGAATATTTATCTGAAAAATTTAAAGCTTGCGTTAAATACCTCCTAATCTATGGATTTTATGAAAAATTTAACATATCTAACCACAATAAATTAATAGATTCGTTAACTACTGTATTGTAATAAACACAGTATGCATATTTATATTACTTTAAATCTTAAGAACTAAAGTGAATCTTTAAATTAACTTATGTTAGTAAACTTTACATTGTTCAATTACCACTTGAACTTATAAAACCTCCTATGAGCCTGTCCATAGGTCCTAAGACCGATGGACTGGGCCATGGGAGGGGCCTTTACCCCCTGTAGGGGTGGAGGTAAAAAATGGTTTAGTTGATGCAGACCATGTATCTGCAGTAGCTCGCTATAGCTTGCTTATACTGAGCCATTCTTGCGTAGCTTTAAAAAAGTTGTCTTGAGAATTTTGACCTAAAGTCGTTTGCTTCTTGAATTTATTAACACTTCCCATTAATCTGGAAAGCAGTTAGAATTAAAATTTCAATATACCAGTACAAGGATTTGCTTTAATTCGAAATTTAAAAAAATTATTAATTTTCAAAAAAGAAGCTTCATACTAATGAAATTTACCACTTAAACTGGCACATTATAATCTCAGTAAATTTTAGAATACCCCTAGGTTATAACAATTTATAGAAATCAATATTTAAAAAGGAAGCTTTATACTACTTTATACTAAGTAATATAAAATTCAATCTGGCACATTTCTAATCTCAATAATTTTAGAATCCACTCAAGTTATAAGATCATCCGATCCTGAAATTAATTTTGTAGTACACTTAAAAACTGGCTTACTATAGTTTTGTAACCTACGAGTAAAATCTAACAAGGAGCAATACAATACTGCTAAAACAAATAAAAACTTAAAAGGTTTCATTATCCACGAATGAAGTTAAATTATTCACTTCTGTTATGATAAAGATATCATTATCCACGAATGAAGTTAAATTATTCACTTCTGTTATGATAAAGATATCATTATCCACGAATGAAGTTAAATTATTCACTTCTGTTATGATCAATACAATTTTAAGTAACAAAATTGAAAATTTTAAGGCATTCCTCAAGAAACAGGTAAGAAATCTATGAATAAATGGTAATTCTAAGCCCGCATTCCGCGGTACAGTAGACTATGGCAGTTGACGTTTTCCTATGTTATTTTACCTGCTGAAAAAGAATTTTAAGTAATATTTATTCGGTCGACTGTAATTAAACCGTAATTTACCTCTGAAGACTACATGACAGTACAAGGGGTCCGATGTACCAACTACAGAGTTCAAAGGTAAATAACAGATTAGTTACAGTCGACCGGAAAAATATTACCTTAAACTCTTGTAAAGTAAGCAAAATAACATAGGAAAACGTCAATTGCCATAGTCTACTTCGACTGAACAATCTTCAAAGTGTTGGTTCGGAGCCATGAAACTTAAACAAACCGCCATATTTGAATGCTGGTAGGGGGTGTTGGATACGTAACTAACAGGGAGCCTTATGTCCGGTAAAGGGGTGGGGGTGGGTACCGGAAGAGGAAGGCAGAGGTAAGAGTTGGTAAAGCCACGCTGGGATATGGTAGTAAATAATTCCCAATAAATATCAGACATCAAAAGCACTAAACCTTTGGAACACAAACACAATATAACAAAGTACATAAAGATTAGGAACCTTACCTTAAAGGGGTGGAGGATAGAGTTCAGCAGCCGCTTTCACGAAGGCATGGAGCCTCGTCTTGGGGTCGTGGAAGTGGATTTTAAAGTACGCCACTGCCGTGATCTTGACAGTATATTACCAACCTTTCATACTGGCCCGAGTAATGGGCTTAAATGTCCTTATAACTAACGAAACAGTTAACACATGTACGGGGCAGAGTCAAGTTAGTAATGAGGCCCGGAGGAGGTGGAGGTGACTGGGAGTGCTTCCGCCATCTGGCAGGTTGACACTGGCAAGAAATTTGTCAGGAGGAAGGAGGGGGGCTGGCGGCTGGAGACCACGAAACAGTAGTGAGGATGGGGTGGGGGGTAAATATTCACGTTTGTGGAAAAAAAAAAAAAACACGAACACTGTATTGTAATGGGTGGACAATATAGGAAATGAGGGAGGCCTGTTTGGGGATAATTGAACTTAACAAATGTTCAGTGAAATCGTACAAACACAGGGTCTTTTATGTTTATGAAACCAAAGTTATCGAGTATTATTTATTAAAGTAAAAAAATATTGAGATGAAGCCTTACAGTAGGGGGACATATTTTACATAAGAGCTAATAATCCATACATACATGAAAATATATACTATATATCTATACACAAATTATCAAGTACAAGTCCTAAGACCATTTTAAGTGAATATTGAATAGAATATTATCAAGTTTCAAGGATCAGAGTGGCCAGTTCAGGGGGTGATTGAACATAAGAAATGTTGAGGACAATAAAAATTGTGTAACGTAACCAGTGGGCTCCCCCCATCCCCATAGCCCCTCTTGAAGGAAGGCAATCTAGAAGTGTAACATATAGGTTAGGATAGTAACCAAACCAACCTAACCTACCCTAACCTAGTAGAATGTGTTACCGACTGGGGGGGCTCGGCCCCCCGTAACCCCCTTGAAGGAAGGCAATCTTAGAAGTGTAACATATAGGTTAGGATCGTAACCTAACCAACATAACTTAATAGAACAAGAAATTAGGGGTCAGACAGGCATGTAAAGGTGAATATAGAAAAAAGGGAGAAAAATGAATATAGAAAAAAGAAGGGAGAAAAAATGCATGTGTAATTTGGAATATCTGTAAAATAAAATGTAATACCAATTTCACGAAAAATGTAGTACCATCAATTTCAAAAAAAGTAATACCATCAATTTCAAGTCATTGACAGAAAGGTCTCTAAACGTCCTAAAACCGCCTTCTAGTCCCACCCTTCAGGAGACTTTCAGGGGACTGCCCTCAATTGTAACGTTATATTGTAAGATATATAAGGCAACATTATGAAGCGAGAACAAGTCAGTGCACATATTAAACAATACTATGGTAAACAGAACAGAAACAAAAGCTTGAAATATTACACAATTACAAAACAAATGAGGAAAAGGAATATATGTAACAATGCATGAATCCTCCCCAAAAACCTCCTATCGCAACGTAGAGTTAATAAGGCAACATGATTGGTTAAATACATGTAACCCCCTACAATACCCCCGTCATTTATCTCCTAAGGAAGTTTGTGTCTGAACTAAAAGCTCCCTTATATCTCGGCGCATGCGCAGTAGGATTGGCGCATGCGTAGTAGGATTCGGCGTCGTAATAGCAGTAGCAATAAGTGATTTTGGCTATGTAACTGCTCCATTATTGGTTTATTTATCGCTTTATTTAAGCTTGTATTTCGTGTTTCAAATGTCATAAATAAGAGGAAATGACACAACAACACTACAAAACCTTCCCCAAAGTGTTTTACCCCACCCAAAACCCCGCATTCCCATCGGTCCCACTTACCGTAGGAAACAGTTGAACGGCATAATTCGCCCAAGTGTTTTACCCCACCCAGAACCCCGCATTCCCAACGGCCTCCCGTACCGCAGGATAGAGTTCAAAGGTAAATTATACGTTAATTACAGCCGGCCGAAAAAAATATCTTAAATTCTTGTCCAGGAGATAAAACTGTATAGAAAAACGTCAACTGGCATAGTCTAGTTCGCCGCGGAATAAGGGCTTAGATCTACCGAAAAAATTTACCAGTCATAAAATGTAATTACGTTCAATAAAAAAAAACTGCAACTCTCTCTCTCTCTCTCTCTCTCTCTCTCTCTCTCTTCTCTCTCTCTCTTTTTTTTTTAAGGGTAAACTTTAAACGATTTGTTGATGTATTAACGATAAAAGTTTTTTTTTATTTATTTTTTTTTTACCTAGTAGAAATCGTTCCTCAGTAAGTTACCGAATTAAAAGGAAATTCCTCTGTCTATTAACTTTTCACGCTGAAAAATATAGGTAAATAATTAAGTAATTAAATAATTCTCTTACTTAGTCTTACCTTTCAAGAAATATGTATACAAAAAACGACTTTTTTAAAGTGAATTTTTCAATAAATATAAACTGACAATCACAAATATACATTTTGCAAACTAACCCGAATGTTAGCTATACATCCAGCCTGTATAATTAAATTTCGAGATATTATTGTGTGGATTCAATAGGCACTCTGAAAATGACGTCATCCAACATATTACCAGTCGCAGTTAAAACAAAAAAATTATGCAATATCTCATAAACTGCGGTAATCACTATGCAGTGCTTATGAAAATAGTGAAGCTTTAATCAGTGCCAATGTTTTTTTTTTTTTTTTGCATTATGATTACACGTTAAAAAGAGAGAGAGAGAGAAAAAAACAGAACAACAATCATGTATTTCTTATTACGGGTCGCTGTTCGAAATTTAATTTTTTTTGCAATATCTCATAAACTGCCGTAATCACTATGCAGTGGTTTATGAAAATGGTGAAGCTTTAATTAGTGCCAATGTATTTTTTTTGCATTATCTGTATGATTACACGTAAAAAAAAGTACAACAACAATCATGTCTTTCTTACCTAAGAGGAGTCGATACGAATAATCTAAGGATAATACACGAATATTCACCCCACAAAGAGATATTATGATCGGAATTGAAAAGGTCAAATAAAAAATTAATGCCATAAAGACAACTGTTATACCAATAAAAGCGTTGCTTCAAAAAGGGTCTTTTGCCTAAATATTGAGGTCCTTTTCTCCGTGTCACACTATACGTTTCATACTTATGAGCTTCAGTTGATTGATTGATTAGTTAGTTCTTACTGGCGTCGAAACGAGCTTTAGTTGAAAGAGCGGTTATTTAAAGGGAACAAAATCTCCAAAATGGCTCTATTGGTACTGACTTGCAAATTTTAAATCCCTTCAACAACGTTTTTTTTCTTTTAGGATAAATCCAGTCTACTTAATTATTTTAGTGGTAATAACTAGTCAATTTTAAATCTCTACAACAAATGTTTTAAGGATAAATCTCTTCTCCTTAATTACTCTATTGGTGATACCCTGCAAATTTAATATCCCTACAACATTTTTTATGAATAAATCTAGTCTCCAAATCCAGTCTACTTAATTAATTCATTGGTAATAAACTACAAATTTTAAATCCCTACAAATATTTTAAGAATAAATCTGGTCTCCTAATGACTTTATTGGTGACACCCTACAATTCTTAGATCCCTAAAACGGTGTTATAAGGATAAATCCTGTCTCCATAATTACTTTATTGGAAATAAACTGCAAAATTTGAATCCCTATAACAAATATTTAAGGATAAATCCACTCTCCTGAATTACTTCATTGGTAATAACCTGCAGATTTTATATTCCAATCTTTTAAGGATGAAGGGACGGACAATTCCAGGCTAATGCAACTGAAGCTGAAGTAATTCTTGCGAAAAAA
>NC_061110.1:101577708-101590208 GCF_015104395.2 Macrobrachium nipponense
GTCTTTTTTTGCCGCTTTTAATGCAATTGTTTAGTACATTATCTGGATATTTCAGTTTCTTGCCTATATTCTGAATCTTATCTTTCCTCATCTATATATTCTGGGCTACATACCCGTAGTGCTCTTAAAAACATAGAAGCAAACAACTTGAAATCTTCTTTTAACCTTAATTGTTTTGTTTCCAGAATAGAAAATGTACATAGGAAGAAATATTAGTAGGTTTTCTGTAAACACTATACTTAAACCCACTACTACTATTTCTCCGTATGAGGACATCCAAAAAGGGTAGGCATTCATCTTTTCTATTTCCATAGAAATAAATTTAATGATGGTACTAATTGATTTAATCTGGCAAAAAGTTATTTACATCTTCATTCCCTGGCCATACACAAATTATGTCGTCAACATATCTAAACCAAGGTACATTGCGTGGAATTATATTATTTAAAATTTTCTTTTCAAAAAATTCCATATATAAATTACTTAGCACTGGGGACAGAGGGTTTCCCATTGCCATACCAAAATTTTGTGAGTAGAATTTTCCGTTGAATTCAAATTTACAGTCTTTAACACATAATTTTATTAGTTCAATTAAGGTGCTTTTAGAAAATGGAATATCCAGTTGTTTGTTTTCTATAATTCCGATAAAAACTCCAAATAAATCATCAATAGGCACTTTTGTGAATAGAGATACTACATCGAAGCTCACAAAGTCGATTCACTATTAACTTTTACACTATTTAGTTTATCTATCAGGTCCACATTATTCTTAATAAAGCCGAAACCGGTCAGGACCTACACCCTGTCTCTTATTTTTCACCTGTGGATATGTGTGATAAATGAATCACGTGCTAAAGTGATTATAATCATCAATGGATACCACGAGCTCCTTCCGATCTTTCTGTGTTCTTTTCCCCATCTTGGAATATGCAGTCACTGACTTCGCAGACGCCCTCATTCAAGCTCATACAAACAAGGAACACCTGCTGTTTCTACGTGAATGTCGTGGTGAACAAGTGATACCAGATCAATGATAACCAAGTCCTTGTCAAAATTAGAAGACAACCGTTCGGTGAAATAACAACGATCTATTTTGGACAAACTATCAGTATTAAGACATTGGAAACTAAAAAGAATTTTGAAGATTTATCGAGAAAAAGACGCCATTTTGGAAGATTCAATACCATCGGATTGGAAAGATTCTCTGCAGGAATATTGTTATTTGAATATGAGGAAGAAAGTGTATCAGAAGCTTAAACGTAAACATAACAACAAAATGAAACTCCTGATCGAAAGAAGCCCCTGGACTACCAACGCCAATCATGAATGTGTCGTCAACTTATCAAACAAGCATCTGGATAGTAATGTAACCAGTGCTTTAGGCTATGTTTAAAATTTTGCTCTATCAACGGGAAGTATAACAGTGTAGAAATTACTAAAGGATTGTGCAACTT
The DNA here is from genome assembly GCF_015104395.2 of Macrobrachium nipponense. Taxonomy (NCBI): domain Eukaryota; kingdom Metazoa; phylum Arthropoda; class Malacostraca; order Decapoda; family Palaemonidae; genus Macrobrachium; species Macrobrachium nipponense. The sequence continues at coordinate 101,579,163 of NC_061110.1, forward strand.
AGAAAAAATATAGTGATTTAACTAGTGAAGATGTCAACATAATTTAAGGGAGTGATTTATGGAAGCATGAAAAAGTCAGACACCACAAACGTACCCAAATGATTTAGTGAATGCCATCAATGAACTGAAAAAAGATAAATATATACACATGGACAAAAGCAGATAAATCAGGTGCCATAGTAATTTTAAACAAAAATGAATACATAGAAAAAATGGAAAGTCTTTTGGGTGATAATAGCACTTATAAAGAATTAAATAAGAACCCGATAGAAAGTGTGAATAGTGGTTTTAATAAAAAAGTGAAAAATCTGTTAAAAGGCAACGAAAGTCTTATAAAGAAGGTGTGTGTGACCTCCCCATCGCTACCGTATATGTATGGTACGATAAAAAACCCATAAAGCAAACTTCCCTGCCAGACCAAATTATCAGTCAGTGGGTTCCGCATCTTATAAATTAGCAAAATATTTAGTGGGATATCCTTAACCCATTGGTAGGTAACATCTCTAATGCCAATATTAAGAATAATGTGGACCTGATAGATAAACTGAATAGTGTAAAAGTTAATAGTGAATCGAGACTTGTGAGCTTCGATGCAGTATCTCTATTCACAAAAGTGCTATTGATGATTTATTGGAGTTTTTATCGGAATTATTAGAAAAACAAACAACTGGATATTCCATTTTCTAAAAGCACCTTAATTGAACTAATAAAATTATGTGTTAAAGACTGTAAATTTGAATTCAACGGAAAATTCTACTCACAAAATTTTGGTATGGCAATGGGAAACCCTCTGTCCCCAGTGCTAAGTAATTTATATATGGAATTTTTTGAAAAAGAAATTTTAAATTTTAAATAATATAATTCCACGCAATGTACCTTGGTTTTAGATATGTTGACGATAATTTGTGTATGGCCAGGGAATGAAGATGTAAATAACTTTTTGCCAGGTTATTAAATCAATTTAGTACCATCAATTAAATTTACTATGGAAATAGGAAAAAGATGAATGCTACCCTTTTTGGATGTTCCTCATACGGAGAAATAGTAGTGGGTTTAAGTATAGTGGTTTAACAGAAAAACCTACTAATATTTCTTCCTATGTAAACTTTCTATTCTGGACAAAACAAGAAGGGTTCAAAAAGATCAGTGGTTTGCTTCTATGTTTTTAAGAGCACTACGGGTATGTAGCCCAGAATATATAGATGAGGAAATAGATAAGATTCAGAATACAGGCAAGAAACTGAAATATCCAGATAATGTACTAACAATGCATTAAAAGCGGCAAAAAAGACCATGTATCAAAATCAAAAAGAACCTTACAACAACAAAAATTGCTTGTACTACCTTTATATAGTAATATGAAAGATATCCCACATCTCCTGAAGAATTTTGGTGTTAATGTAGTTTTTAAAAACAATAAAACAATGAACAGGTACTTATTAAGAACTCCCCGACAATGCTAAAGGATGTGTATATAAAACATCCCGTGTAAGTCTTGTGACAACTTTTACATTTGGTTCAAACGGGGAAAGCACTGGAAAAAAGAATAGAACAACATAAAACAATGTGTGAGATATGCACAGGGAAATAGTGGTATATTTGTACATGTTAGTGAGAACAATCATGCTTTAACTGGGAAGGGGAACAAAAAAACCGCTGGTGTGTTCTAATAATGCATTGGAAAGGAATATCATTGAATCTAGTTTTATAAAAGAAAGTTACAACAATAATATGAACATCAGTCAAGGAATGTATAAACTTGATCCTTTAATATCAAAGAAATTGTAAACTGTTAAAATTTTAAGGTTGGCTGTAGAGATATATTGAAGAAATAGGATTATTATATTTGTAAACACAGTAAAGGGGGCAGTAGTGGTAATGAGATGTTCAACCCCGCCTCCCTGACACCTGTCAGGTGTGGACCTTGTACCCTAAGCGGTAGTATCCCTTGAGAATTTATTGTAAATTTTAGCCTAATGATTTTTTGAAAGCCACTCCTACCTTGACACCTGCCTTGTGAGTGGATCTGCAGTCTCAAACTGTTGTGTGTATGTTCGTCAGTACTGTCTTTGTAGTATATATACTCGTGAATTCTAATACTATGTATCAGTCCTTTGTCAATGGCTTGAAAATAAGCCGAAACCGGTCAGGACCTACACCCTGTCTCTTATTTTTCACCTGTGGATATGTGTGATATATATATATATATATATCTATATATATATATATATATATATATATATATATATATATATGTATGTATATATATATATATATATATATATATATATATATATATATATATATATATATTATACACGCACAAACACACACACACACACACACATATATATATATATATATATATATATATATATATATATATATATATATATAATATATATTTATATGTATGTATATATATATATATATATATATATATATATATATATATATATATATATATATATATATATATATATATATATATATATATATATATATATATCTATATATATATATACATATATATAGATATATATATATATATATATATATATATATATATACATATATATATATATATAGATATATATATATATATATATGTATGTATGTATGTATGTATACATTACGTAGTCATTCGCGTTATGTCAACTGGTCTCCCACTTTTGCTGAAGGATATCGTCCCCCTTAAGAGGGTAGTGCCGTCAGTGCAACTTTAGTGGTGCACTGTAGGTATTATTCAAGGTCTTTTGCAGCGTTCTGTCGGTCCCTAGCTCCCTGCAACTACCTTCCTTCCTTTCACTCTACCTCCGTTCATATTCGCTATCTTCTATAATCATTACTCCGTTTTTTTTTACAATTTATTCCACTCATTACTCCTCACTCCTTATGCAACTTTAATTGCTCGACTTTCACCCAATCTTTAAAAGTCAATAATAAATGCGAATGAAGATTATTATGCAGAAAAGTAATTAACACGAACGGACGAAATGACAGAATTAGCCACTTCTAATACAAAACCTGGGTATTATGCTTTTCATATTTTGTTTTCTTTTGTTCCTCTCTGTTTGTCGATTACCCAACAGAAAAGAACCAACTGCCCGACTTGAAAGTTATTCACCCTCATGGAACCCCTGAATTGTTACAATCGTGCAATGCGCATAATTAGTAAAGTATAACTCTTGCCTCAAAATACCCCAGTTATAACGATAATAAAATAAAGACATTTAAACGAACAAATAAAAGATGCTGACAACGTACTTCATTTATGATGGAATTCTTTCATAAAAGGACACACATTTGGAATACCTCCCCCACCGAATTTCTTTCAAATTTTACGAACTAATTGCCTGGACCACTCTTTTGACACTCCTAATCTGTGAAAAGCTTTTGAACAGAATGCAACAGATTAATTTAGATTAGAACGCCTTTGTAACATGGCATTTGGCTGATACATGTAAACACATGCACACATTGTATATATATATATATATATATATATATATATGTATATATATATATATATATATATATATATTATACATATATATACAATGTGTGTATGTGTTTACATGTATCAGCCAAATGCCATGTTACAAAGGCGTTCTAATCTAAATTAAAATATATACATTAATATAATAATAAATATATATATATATTATAATATATATATATATATATATATAATTATATTGTATATAAGTATAATATATCATACATGCATACATACTACATATATATATACGAGGTGATGAAGGCAGAAGCCCGATATACGATGATGAAGGGCAGATGGAAAGGCCCACGAACAATGAGCTGCAATTATTGTGGCCGACGTCGTTTTGCAATAATCCATTGCATCTTCCAGGCTGCAATGACATTTATTTGATAAAAAGGTACGTCACAACAAAAGGTTATAAAAATTATAAAAAACAAAATTACATTTCTTAAAATACTTTAAAATAAACCTCCCCACTAATCGTGCTTGAAAAAAATGACTAAAGAGAAAAGGGTAATAATAACAGAAAGTAAACAGAACAGTAAAAAAAAAAAAAAAAAAATTACGAAATAAACATAGGTGTGGAGGACGTCTGGGCATTTAACGAAGGAACGAGTGCTTTAATGAAAATAGTAAACTCTAAAGTCGTAAGCTCGTCGTCGTGTTGGAATGAGGCTATTATACATACATACATGCATAAATTATATAATATATATATATATATATATATATATATATATATATATATATATATTCATATGTATATAATATACACATTACATATACATATTTAATAAATGTTTAAGAGTCTGTACTAAATTACTTAGCCAGTTCCTGAGATGGAAATCATTACCCAGTTAAAGATACATATAAGCAATTGTCATCACTCACAAAAATTATCCCGTACATCTTCAATATCAAGCGAACGTTACTATTGCAAGTGTTCAGTGCTGAAATATTTTTTTAATCATTTATTTCCATTATCTTATACCTGTTACTTCTGCGTATGTTAAAATGTGACTCTCTTCGAGATGGTTGGATAATAAAAGTTTAAAACGTTTCAGTAAGAAAAAAAAATCACGTTTAAATGTAGGATTGCCAATACACGCTGGCTACTGTATTAGTATGAAATATCGCGTGCAACACTTTCTTAAATATTACTCTACACTTCCCGTTTCGTCATATTTTGATACAATATTCTGTATTCGTTATGCATAGCCGCGGTATTTTTATTTTTTTTTTTTTTTTTATTTTTTTGGCTCCTAACTCTACTTTCACATCCAACAAATTCTTCGATTTTCAACTCGTTTAAACTCTGTTCTTGCTAAATTTAAGCCTTCAATAAACTTCCCAATTGAAGGATGAAAAGCACTGAAGCTGTTGTTGGAAACTGTTTGTTTGCTGCGTTATTCTTTGACGTCATTGAAACAGTTCCACAGTTCATATGGAAACACTTCCATAGTTCATCTCGCAACAGTTCCATATTTCATATCGAACAGTTTCACAATTCATATAGAAACAGTTCCACAGTTCACATCGCAACAATTCCATGTTCATATGGAAACAGTTTCCACAGTTCATATCGAATAGTCCCTTAGTTCATATTGCAACAGTTCCATATTTCATATCGCAACAGTTCACTAGTTCATATCGACACAGTTTCATAGTTCATATCGCAACAGTTCCACAATTCATATGGAAACAGTTCCACAATTCATATCGAAATACTCGTAGTCCCTTAGTTCATATCGAACAGTTCCATAGTCCATATGGAATCAGTTCCATATTTCATACCGAACAGTTCCACAGTTCATATCGATACAGTTCCATATTTCATATTGAAAAGTTCCACAGTTCATATTGAAACAGTTCCACAGTTCACATCGAAATAGTCCCTTAGTTCGTATCGCAACAGTTCCATAGTTCACATCGAACAGGTACACAGTTCATGTTCAGGAAAAAGCTGATTTTCAGTTAACGCTTCAAATGTCGCCACAACATCGGGTATCGGTATAAATGTCAATGCAAGTAAGAGATGAGCTTTAGGATTTAAGAGCAAATTCGGCATTGGTGTCATGCATGTCCTTTTGGGCCACTTCCTTGAATTTTTCTATGTATAAAAAGACACCCACGGCATTTAGACATTTAGAAATTCCTGTTCTGTGGCTTCAACCATGAGCTAGTTCAAAATCAATCTTTATTGTCAATGGCTGGAATGTTTTTTTCTTTTTTTAAAGACATCGGGGAACTCCTTTATTTCCCTCACTTTTGTTAGGTAACAATGCATATACAAGTGATTTAATCATACTTGATGTCACCCTATGTACAGTCATACAATTGAGCAAAAATCGAGGGCACAATTTTAAATGTTCCCTTAGAACACCAGTGCTCCGAATGTACTAAGATATCGAGATTCTTCTGGATTGCAATAAATCCCCTTTGCTGGTTTTTGTAAATCTTCAGGGAAATCAAGATCGAGGTAACTATTGGGTAAAACATGTCCAATATTTTTCTTGAGCGTGTATTGGTGCGTATGGTTCTTTTTTTGCTTTCTACTGAAGGGATCTTTACAGCTGCAGCATTACTGAATTCTACTGAGACACATGATAATATATATTGTGGTAGATCTCGACATTTTGACATGAATTCATATCCAGAGTTAATTTTGAAAAGGAAGTCACACTTTGAAAACTAAAGTAAGTTCTTTGCTTTCCAGGTATATTTCAGAAGGTGGGATCACTCACTGGCAGACAGAGACATAGCACACAGGAATTGAATCTCCGGCCCATCGGATGAAGAAAAATCTTTACTTGGCTAAAATTTACAAGAAATTTACTTTTTTTTTAAACAGAGGCACTGCATATTCTTTCACTTTCTCCTTCTTAAACAGCTCAGTTAACACCAGTGTTATTATTTTGTTTTTATTTCACATTTCCAATATATTTTGCTGTTCGCTGCTTTGTCCTGAATATATCGGTAACCACCCAAAAGCAATTTCTTCCGCTTTCCCTTTTCGCTCCCTATAAACCTTACATCCATCTTGAGGGTTCGAGGTTTCAAGAATTATTAATATAATAAAAAGAAAAAAAACGAAAATATAGGAAAAAAACATTAACGATTAAGGTGCTGCCATTTAACAGTGGTATTTGAACGTTAACTATATATTAGTGATCATATAATGAATAAATATCGGTTTTCGAGAAGTTTACAGAATGACCGTAACGGTAGTCTTTCGAGCGACCCTTCTTTCGATCAATTGATAGTTCGAGAAATTAATTTTTTTGACCAACTGCCTTCAAGCAATTAGCTTTCAAGCAGTTGATTTCGAGAAATTTAGCTGGATTCCATATAATATATATATATATATATATATATATATATATATATATATATATATATACATATATATATATATGGAATCCAGCTGAATTTTGAAAAATCAATTAATTGAAAGCTAATTGCTTTGAAAAAATTATTTTTCGAACTATCAATGATTGATCGAAAGATGGATTGTTCGAAAGACGAATGTCATTCTGTAAACTATCCGAAAACCGATATTTACTCATTAAACGATAACTAATAAATATTTCTTACCGGTCAGAGTGTGCTATTTTTATCAGAACTTTTCAAATCATTCGAAAAATGAATTGTAAACCAATTTTTATTACAATATTTTGAATAGAACTGTAAATGAAATATTCAAATTATTTTGGAAATGAGATCTATGACAAAGGAATAAAATATAAATTGTAAATCAAATATGTTTCATTTTGCCATAACAACTGAAAAATTATATCTTCAAATTCAGTCCAACTCTAGTCAATAATGAATATCATTTATCATAAATCAAAGCGGTTTTTACTTATGTCTTCCTCAAGTGACATTAGCACAGTCTTACGAATTTATCGTTTGATTAATTTCGATACTTGAAGTGCAATTGTTTTTTACAGACATATTAAATAATCGGTATTCGTTTCCTTATTTGAGCAAAAAGAAAGTTCTTTTTCGATAAAAATATATATATATTTCCATTATTAATATATATAATTTTATATTAATATATATATAATATATATATATATATAATATATATTATAATATTATATATAATATATATTATATACATATATATATATATTATATATATATATATATATATACTAATTAATATAAATTATATATATATGTGTATATATATATATAGTATATATATATATACATATTATATATATATATAATATATATATATATATATATATATATATATATATATAATATATATATATATTTATATTTATATAAAGTTAATGCCACGGAGGATAATGAAAAACGAGAACTGCCGAGATCTTTCGGTCTTAACGACCCTTTACTATAATTCTCGTTTTTTCATCTTCCTCCTTGGGATTATCTTTATTTATACATAGCATGCCCCGTCTTATATATTTCGTGATCAAGTTATTCTTACACACACACACATCTATATTATAAAACAATATATATATATACTATATATATTATATATATAATATATATATATATAATATATATATATATAAGAATAACTTAATCACGAAGTATTAGTAAAGGGTCGGAACAAGACCGAAAGTATACTCGGCTATCTTGCTTTTTCATTTTTTCCTTCGTGGCAAAAACCTTTATTGATATATATGCAGTATATATATTTATATATTTGATCGAAAACAGTTTCTTCATACTGAACTAAGGCAACGAATACCGATTATTTAATGTCTCTTAAAAAAAATGTACTTCAGTTATCGAGATTAAACAAATGCTAAATTCGTAAGACTGTACGAACGTTACCTGAGGAAGACATATAGTAAAAACGTTTTTATTTATTTTAAGTATTATTTATTGTTGACAAGAGTTGGACAAAATTTGAAGACAACTTTTTCGTTGTTATTGCAAAATGAAACATTTGTATCATAATCTATTTTTAATTCCTTTTTCATTAATCTAATTTCCAGAATATGGCGAATGTTTCATTACAGATCTATTCAAAATATTGTAATAAAAATTATTTAGATTTCATTTTTCGAATGAATTGAAAAGGTCTGATAAAAAAATAGCACACTTTAGCACGTAAGAAATTAGTTTGTCATACAGAAAATCTATTCCCAAAGATTTAGGGCTTTACCTGCTCTGATCTAGCAAATCCATCACAAAAGTAAAATGGAATAAAATAAAATAATAGTGAAATGGAAATAGGACGTTCTCCCTATAAAATTCAACGCGAGGGAAACATGGTACGTGTTACAATTTTACAGCCAGGCCTGTTGAACTGTACAGCACAGAGCCGAGGTGACATGAACCTATTGGGTGGTATATATTAATGACAAAACCCATTACAGTTGTAAACTATTAAAAAAAAAAGAAAAAAGCTTATATAAAATTCAAGAAGTTACTCTTAATCCGAATTCTTAAAAAATAAGCAAATATCGTAAAACTTAATTCCACTATGTTAAATAAATGCTTATAACATGTTTGCATTCTAGTCCTTTATCATTGTTTTTTTTTTCTCATTAACTTTATTAACACCACGTACACTGATTTACTTATTCTGTATGACTCATAAATTAAAACAGTATTTATATAACGATCATACTTACACTCAACAATATTTCACCTTAAACGTTCTTTACCGGAAAGAAATACTAGGCGATGCTAAATCCGGACCCATATTCGGTATTATCACTGCAGGAAGGGGACACCTGACACCTTCCTTGAATTCATTTTGTAAGTAAATCTAATGAGAGAACAATGAAATTATTCCATGGCTCAAATCAAATGGAAACGCTGTAAAACCTCTCTCCACTTAACAGGTAAACGGGTGGGATCTTCCATAGATAGCGATCCCCGGATTAAAACGGGTATGTATCCACCTTTGAGGTGTATTTAGTACTAGCCCGTTAGGACTTTTTTTTTTTATTAAAACGGGTATGTATCCACCTTTGAGGTGTATTTAGTACTAGCCCGTTAGGACTTTTTTTATTTTTACTCGGTATGTGTCCACCTCTGCGGGGTGTTTAGTACATGTTTACAAAGTATGTATCCACTTTTGCTGGGTCTTCTGTCAGTATGACAGCTATCAAATCATTATGTAAAAAAAAAAAAATAATAAAAAAAGAGGAGAGAGAGAGAGAGAGAGAGAGAGAGAGAGAGTCAGGTTCTCTTTGAGATCCTTGAAGCGAAATTCACTGCAAAATAGTTCGTGAATATATGAAATATCAAGGGTAAAAGCATTTAGAATGAACATAAAGTGTATCTCTGATAAATAAAAGTGTTATTTAGTTTTGGTTTCTGTGGTCACAACTATGAATTTGTTTTTGCATGCATAAATTTACAGTTCTTGGATAATTTTATTATACCAAAGTCAAATGAGTCAGTTTCAACAAAGCTACGTGTATCATGTATATAATTAATGATATACAAAATTAGCTTAAAAAAATTTGGAATGCAACTTTTTTGCGAAACTTTTTCCTACAATATTACTTTAATCAGCTGCAAATCCATATAAAAATGATTCCTTTTAAAGGAGCGACCTTATTGTTTGCAGAAAGTGTTCATCTCAGTACATCAATAGGTACATGCTTTGGCCACTAACTACAAAGTAACCTGATGTATATAATAAATATTTAAATAAATCATTGGAATTCTTTTGCTGCCAATAAATGTTCCCGTTTAGAGATATTAACATAACACCTTCAAATTTGTTTTTCAATGGCTAGAACAATGAAAATCACTGGAAGACAAATATCTAATCTGTGAAGCAAGCCAATTTCAAATTTTCATCTATGTTAATATGATCAAATTACGTACCCTGGCATAATGATTACACTTAAAACAAGACTATTTCTTTATAATTAAGTTACAGGCTATAATCATTTGCTATGTATGTGCAACAAAGAAAAATCAAATTAGAAGGAGTATATATATCATTACGTTTTTAATCCAAACAAATTGGATGGTCGAGAATTGTGTTGAAAATTATATATAAAAAAAAACAGAGCAGGATAATATTGACAAATTAAAAGTATTAATTAAATTTAAAGGACGCCAGTTTAGAATCTGAGCCAGATTGGGTGAAAGTTGAAGGGTAATGGCATTGCTTGAATTCTTATGGAATTCAAACATTACTTTTATTTTCCTGAAGTTTTCATTGTTGATCGTTTATTTAACATCTATGCTTTTAATCATCATTATAACAAAAAGAGTTCTTCAAATATTCATGAAATATACAAACATCAGTGTTTTTATATATTAAGTAATAGTAAATAAGAACAATATGCCAATTACATTCAAAATATATATATATATATATATATATATATATATATATATATATATTACTCAGTATTATGAAATTTACAACAAACATCTAACGTTCACGTAATCAAGGGAAATTGTGAAAAGACATATCGGTACTCGAATATACTATTCGGGGAGGTTCGTCGCATGCCAAAGAGTTTTTACGAAGATTATTAATTTCCCATTATGTTGGAATAAGCCTATCAAACGATTTAACA
>NC_061110.1:101597708-101607708 GCF_015104395.2 Macrobrachium nipponense
AGGAAAAAAGGAGAGAGGTCACGTCCATAAGGGTTTTTTATTATTTTTTTTTTTTCAATGTTCGCCGTTTCGACGTTCTTTTCGTCATGTCTGCCGTGTACCGATCAGCATTTCTCTTGTTTTTATTTCTCCCGTAAATAATGTGCATTTAAATTTGGATCGATCGTTCAAAAGTCATAAATTTTGACATTACGTTAACTTTACTTGGTCAAAAGTCTAAGGATAAGAATATCTAACTCTTAATAATCTACAAAATTGTAGAGCACCTTTTTGTCCATCCAACAAAAACTGCTGGTTACAAAAAACATCCATAAAAAATTGCTTAGCTCCACTTGCCATCCCGCGGGATAGTCTCTTCATTTCCTTAATTTCTGGCGCACTTACCACTTCCTCCTTTACTATGCACAGAGTGGTACCTGTGTGGAAGAGACCCAAATACCTGTTGGCCCCCTACCCCCACGCCCACCACCTTGAATAGCGGTAAATTAAGCAGAGAGCTTGGCGCTGCATTTAGTCTTGGGGGTTGGGGAGGGGTTAGCTATATGGTGCAGATGAGTCAACGATACTGGATCCGGTGTTGCTGTTGTTGCTGTTGCAGCTGCTGTTGAATTGTGGTTGCTGTTGCAGCTGTTGTTGAACTTGTGGTTGATGTTGAATTAGTAGTTGCTGTTTCCTCTGCTGCTGAATTTATGACTACTCATGCAGCTGCTGTTGGTGCTGTTGAAACACTCTTTTACTGAATTCCTCAACGCCACTGTTGGGCCACTTGCACTGACTCTGTCTTTCTCCCCCTCTGCGTCCCTGGGGAATTTATGAATTAATGGTCTGTGTTGTTTGTTTGTTTGTATGGTGTTTTTTCGTTACATGCAACCAGTGGTTATTCAGCAATGGGATCAGCGGCTTTATGTGACTTCTTAACCACGTCGAGATTGAACTCCTACCACCAGAAATACACATCTCTAACCCCTTATTGGATTGCACGAGAATTGAACTCGCGGCCACCGATGTGGTACTATGCAAGTGTCTTCTTAGCATATTGCAAGTGCATCCTACCAAATGCAGCTTCATAACTATGGTGATATACTGGATCTGTATAGGATACCTTTGGAGCCTGTCCTGTAATACTTCGCCTATGATGCTCCATCGTGGAGAAAAGGGTGTAGTGGTCCCCCGTATTCGCGGGGGATGCGTATACCAGACCTTCCCTCCCCCCACACCGTGAATAGTTAGAGCCCTATAACAACGCTAAAAACAGCCTATTTTGTTGGTTAAAACTCAAGAAAAAAAAAAAACATTTTATACTGGTTTTTTTAATAGCTTTATAACAGAGAGTGCATTTTATGATGAAAAAAAAAAAAAAAAAAAAAAAAACTGGGAATTGTGGATATTTTTCATAGAAAAATACAGCGAATGTGCAATTTCCCCGCGAATAATGCGGGGAAACGTTCCCAAGAGAAATCCGCAAATGTATGAGTCTGCGAATACAGAGAACGCGAATACTGGGGCCACTGTATGTTATGATTCATGAACAACATTTCCAAGTTTGTGAATGAAGGAGTCCATGATGCTGAAGAATTGTCAGATCTGAGGATTCAAATGTTCACACTCCAGAACTTCTTGATGCCCAGGAAGCGTAACTATCATAACGATGAAATTCCAGGATCTGTGGCCCCTACTTGTTTCTTAGTCATATCCATTAAGCAATTTTCATCTGTACTGAAGCCAACCTCTGCTACTAGATGTCTTTTTATATTTTTCTCTTAGCAAGTGTAGGAAAAATGTTGTCAGATACCAGTGCAGTTATAGTATTTATTCACGTGCAAAGAAACTGGAGGTTCATTTGCAAATTTACATTCTTTCAAAGTGTTGCATATTTCACAAGTATTTTATTATCATGAGCCTAAGATTTACGCCATGGACACTGACTCACATTACTCTTGATAACGGAGGTCCATCACACCATTCCTGTGCATCTTACCCTCCTCCAACTAACCAAATATCTGTGAAGGGTTTGGTCTATATATGAGACTTGCAAGTACGGCTTGATGATAATTGTTTTACTTCGCGATAAGGTAGTGATAGTCACTGCACTCTGTTACATGATGGTAAGTCAGCATTCCAGTGGTCTTTTTATCAGTAAAATTTTGTTGAAACTTATCAGTATTTCTTGTCGTTTCATTTGTTCATATCAAGACTTTCTTATTACCACTACATTATTTAATATCATCAGATTTATATTTTTATATTCCTCTTCACTTACTCTCACCATATTACATATTCATACTGCTCAATTCTCTTTCATAGAAACCTTCTACTATAATCAGTTAACAATATATCACAAGACAGATGATATTTGATGCATCCTTTCATATTGTCAGATTTCTTTCGCAGGTGTTCATGTTATTATTACCTACATTAATTAATTCTATAACAAAATGAAAAGTGTGGACATAATTCACATATGAGAGTATAGTATTGTTTTTTTGTGCTATATGGTCCACCGTTGCTGTAATTTTTTGTTCCTTGTTTTGCACATCGCAAATTCAACATTCAAACACATATCCTTTCATCACATATAGCTAATTGAATCTATTGGTTATATGCATGTGATAGTCCTGAAATGCAAAATGGATTTGAATACCGATTTATTTACTTTATTGTTGCCACGAAAATAAAAATAAAAAATAAAAAATATTCACGCTACTGGCGGGTTTCTCTATGCATTAAATACAAACCTATTATTACCTCTTTGTATCTGCCATCCAAAAAAAGGAAGGCCACATTCATTTTCCATTTGTATAGTAAATTCTGCTGATGACAGCAACTCGTTTAATGTAACAAAAGGATGTGTTGACATTTTTATTCCCTTTATAATTACATATTATGACATCGATATAAGCCTTAACTACTGTTTCTACAGTGGCTTTTACTGAAAGCCATAAATGTTTGAGAGCAATGAAATGTTACAGAATTGTTAATGCTAACACAGTAAAGAATAGATTTCACTCATCTATAATTCCTCCGGGAACAGAAATTGAGAAAGAGGCATGAGAATAACTAATAGAATTCCAAGATAAATATCATTAGCTGCTTCATAACAATATGAAAGAAGTGTACTTTTACGTTTGCAGTGCTGTGTGCAGAGTTGAAAAGCAACTACCAGGCAACTGAAGTAAATGGTAGGTTTTTTTGCGAATTTGTGCTCATTGTATTCAAACGTCCCATGATTAAGGACGCAGTTGTACATATGAATAAACACAAGTGCATCTTAATGGCTAGCATTACACATAAGCATTGATTAATTAATAAGACATCAACAAAATAGAATAAAAATGAACATTAGATACCGTACGATGTAAAAATACGATCATGATCATTTTCCTTTTACAAATATTATAATCAGCTCTGCTGTCAACTGTACTTAATCCAGCCCATCATCATTTATGTCCAACAGCAATGAGAGTCATCAATGGTAATTCCATTCCACCAAGTTTTAATTTGCATATTTTTGAGTGAATAAAAAGCAATTTAGGCGTGGCCATGGTAGAGTGGCTACGAAACTGTTTTAGAATTAATTGATGCAGTTAACTATCTACTTCCATTTAATGCTTTTATGGTTGGCCAAACTATCTTAATTTGAACTTTATGATTTGAAAAGACGCATAGTGGCTTACTGCATGCTTGTAAACCTAACTGATCTTCGATGCAATGGGGATATTCTGATATTTAGATATGAGGTTAAGGATATTCTCCTTTTTCATAGTGAAATCAGTTGAGAGAGAGAGAGAGAGAGAGAGAGAGAGAGAGAGAGAGAGAGAGAGAGAGACTCAGCAATTTCTACTGATAAACAAAAATCACTGTCAGTTTTAAGACTGACACTTATAGTATTGATCTCTCTCTCTCTCTCTCTCTCCTCTCTCTCTCTCTCTCTCTCAATACACACACATATATATGTACATGTATATATAGTATATATATATATATATATATATATATATATATATATATATATATATATATATATATATATATTATATAATAAACAGGACAGCGAGCAGACAGGAAATAAGAAATACCGGGTGTTTGATTTGGCTGTCACTTGGGCTCGAAGATGAAGAAAGAGAGAGAGAGAGAGAGAGAGAGAGAGAGAGAGAGAGAGAGAGAGAATTAAGATATGTAGATTTACTGCTCGATATTTGAGCGTATATAATAAGTTTTCAAAGCTTTAGTGTCATACATTGAGTGAGTTCATTTATGCTATTGCCAAGTTTTATTTTTTTTTATTTCTTTTTTTTTTTTTTGTTTTTTTTTTTTTACAAATGTAAACCTTTTTTTTCCAGGGATATAAGGATGTTGACGGTAATTTATATAAAATATACAAAATGTAAGCCTGTTTATAATCTTTTTAACCAACCCAAGAGTACCTTATCTAGTCTTTCATCTGTTGGAACATACTCCTAAAACTGCAGTGTGTAGAAGTCCAAAAGACAGTCGAATACAGACCCTTTGGGAAGGTTTATAGAGCTGTTGATTTTAGAGACTTGATAGAGGGGAGCAACGTGCCGTGTTTTTTTTCTTTTTTTTATTTCGTTCACTTTCAGTTAAAAGGAAAACTGAAATACTTTATAACTTTGTCTAACAATTCTTTGGGCGCTTTGCAATTCCGTCTCTGGTTTGGTTTCCTTTATTGCAAAGGACTTGCAATGTATCCTCATTATTTTGTTATTACTATTACTTGTTCTTTCTTTTTTTTCTTATTTAAAATAAAAAAAAATTTTAATATGAATTTCTCTTATTACCTGTAAGTCTTTATCAGTGGATTCTGTCAGTGGATTTTTTATTTCCTTAAACTTGTCAAACTTTAGGTTATTGTCTAAAAAATTTACACTTATTTTAACCGTTCTATCACACACACAGCCCATCCTCTCTCTCTCTCTCTCTCTCTCTCTCTCTCTCTCTCTCTCTCTCTCTCTCTCTCTTGTGATAATTCACTTAACTCACAGCTTGACGAACTCATGTTCGAATCTCAAACCGGGTTCTCTAAAACACACAGCCCCCCTCTCTCTCTCTCTCTCTCTCTCTCTCTCTCTCTCGGACAAGGAGGGGCAGGTGGGCGGGTTCCTTGAATCAGAATTGTATTTGTTAGACAACTGTTGTGGAGAGAGAGAGAGAGAGAGAGAGAGAGAGAGAGAGAGAGAGAGAGAGAGAGAGAGACTAACCATTGTTCTGTCAGATTATAAAGTACAGTCTAACAAACAGGCAAGGTAATACTTATCCCACTATGGTAAATCCATTCTTATGATATTCGTAAGGCATACATATTTCTCTCTCTCTCTCTCTCTCTCTCTCTCTCTCTCTCTCTCTCTCTCTCTCTCTCTGTAAAACACATGAGTGTCCTTGAAGTTATAAAAATTTTAATGACTGTTGGCTAATTGTTCAAGTCTTCGAACAGTAAACGTAAAACATTATAACTGTTGACAATGCACATTTTCCTCACCTTTTCGAATGCCACTATTTTATGTGCAATATAAAACTTCATTTTTCACAAATGTGGGGAAGTAGGTCGGTAGTTCATAGGATACAAAGTCACATAATGAACCTTTCTGTTTATTATCCATTGTTTTTTACTGAGTAAATATCGTATGTTAGTCATATTTAGCTCAATGAGTTTAAATTGGTCTTATGGACCCATAAAATGGAATTGTTGAAAAATTAAATGCTCCCTTTTTTCATTGACAGTAGCTCTGCCCAATAAATACATTCTTCTACAAAAGAAATGAAAAGGGAAAAAAGCACTGGATAGAGAACTGGAACTACTGGTATCTCAAGTACAACAGAACTCCTGCTTTGCCTCATAACATATCTGAGCAAAATCTTATTGAATTATGCCGTTGTAAACCTTTGAGATATGGCCGGGAAAAACGTACGAATAAATACTCCGTCAGGCTTAGTGGCCGTAATTTTTAATGTAAACAACGGAGTACTTATGTTTGCAATGTAAACATAGTTAGCTGATTTCCGTAATACAAAGGACGGCGCAACAAAAATGTTCTTTGTAAGATTAGGAATAGTTTTGATCAAAATATTTCTGGAAAGTACAAATTCAGGGAATTTGCAGCCATTAAAGGTTTCCAGTGTTTTATTTTAAGAAAGCGTTGGATATGATATTAACTTACGAGTACTATAGTAGATTCACATCACGCATGCATTTGATGTCTAGGCCCGTCCCTTACGACGCTCATGATTGGCTGTTGATAAGCCAATTGCAGGGCTGGAAATTCTCATTCTCTCGAGAGAGTTCACATGGGTAGGATTTATGTTTCACCTCTCCTGAGAGATACGTCTTTCAAAAGTATCCCTCGGGAGAGGTAGAATATACATCCTACCTATGTGAATTCTCGAGAGAGACTGAGAGTTTCCAGCCCTGTGATTGGCTTATCAACAGCCAATCAGGAGCGTCGTCAGCCATCTCGGCTACCTAAAGCAAACCTTCAGTGTTTTCAGAGGGTTGTATCTCACTAAGTTCTTTAGTTTTTTCTTTGGCA
Source organism: Macrobrachium nipponense (assembly GCF_015104395.2). Taxonomy (NCBI): domain Eukaryota; kingdom Metazoa; phylum Arthropoda; class Malacostraca; order Decapoda; family Palaemonidae; genus Macrobrachium; species Macrobrachium nipponense. Next base: position 101,604,254 of record NC_061110.1, read on the forward strand.
CAGCGATTAAATTTTACAAAGTCACCCATATAAAGTGTATAACAGTTTAAAATAATGCAAAACGAAACGAAAGCCCATATATTTTTGCCTAATGAGTTGGCTAAATCGAAATATTACGACAAGATCTTCAATGGCGCCTCTTAATGCCTATTCATTGATTATATTTATTGCGTATTAATTTCAAATCATTCCCGCTATCTATTTTCGATACGAAAGCCATCATGACCACCCTAACATCATTACTATAATGACCAAGAATGTATATTAGAGAAAACAAAGCATTGGATCTATTCCAAGTGAAAGTTAAGAAAAAGATGTAGTCAATTCATTGCAAAGCATTTCACAAAAAAAAATCGTCAAGGGATTTACAAAAAAAAAAAAAAAAAAAAAAAAAAAAGATCCGGGTATATTGAAATATAATTTATTCAATATTACATTTTCTGGTTCACGTAAATTTTGATATACCTTTTTTTTTTTCTTTTTTTTTCGAATCTCAAGTCCATAATGAAATCTTTTTAAACTGGAACACCAACCTCTCCTTTCATTACATTCTTCACCCGAGCAATACTGAATGATATAACAACACCCCCCCACCCCCACCCCAAGGAGGATTGGACTGCTTTTGTTTTCCAACCTACAAAGAACTTCAATAACCTGGTGTGGCTTCCGCGATGCGCCTCGGCTTAGATCGGCTTCACTTCCAGGAATGTGATGAAAATTGTGATCTCATAAAGAAAAGATATTGTGATCCTTGAAGTCTTTTTTTTCTTCTTCTTCTTTTTACACGAACGCTCGGAATGCTTCTGGGTGTATATAAACCACAAGTGAAGTGGAGGGATTAAATAGCCAGCAGTTCAGATTTCTCTCGTTCTTTAGATAATAAATAAATAAAGCCACTCCGCGTATCTTCGTAAGATGCCGAGAGTGCGTAGAAAACGAGCAGTTGCATTTAAAAAAAAAAAAAAAAAAAAAAAAAAAAAAAAAAAAAAAAAAAAAAAAAGAGAAACAAAGAGAGAGAGAGAGAGAGAGAGACCGAAGCGGAGGAGGGGAGGAGGATGAGAGAGAATGAGAGAGAGAGAGGAAATCGAAATTTTGCGAAAAATTTCTATTGACCAAAGTTCGCGCTACTCTAAATCTAGTAATCTTTTCCATTGTCTTTCATATTTCAATTTCTGTCACATTTGTTCATATCATCATATTCTTTTTTCAAATATTCCCTCTTAGCTTCGCTTGATATTAGAATTGTTTGTTTTCCGCTGTCCTGATTAAATATGCACTTTTTTTTAACGTTGTTTTAGGACGGTAAATTTTATATATCGGGATATATTATAAATACTTTTTTTTTCCACCATGCACTCATTTATTAAACGATGCAAAGCGCACTCTGTGTTGAAAGATTATGTCAGTGAATTAAATCTGTAGCGTAAAATGAAGTCCCTTACTTTGAGATTTTATAAAGGACATGTCAATGAATTTAACCTGTCAAAACTGATATCCCTTAACTTTTGGGATTTTTCTAAGTGAAAACTATACCGATGGTAATAATACCAGTCATAGCAACGGTGATCAACATAAGAAAGATATGAACTATCCTTATCAGAGGCAGAGGCATTTATTTTGCAATTAGATTTTGGACTGTTGTGACAACCGCAAGTTTTTCAGGATAATTAAACAATTTAGCATAGTATCGTCTATCTTCTCAGACGTACAGATTCTTCTTTAGTCCGAGTTCCTCATTGGACGAGTGGTTTTCGCGCTCGGCTACCAATCCGGTAGTCCTAAGTTCGATTCTCGGCTCTGCCAGCGCTGAATCAGAGGTATTTACTTCTGGTGCTAGAAATTCATTTCTCGATATAACGTGGTTCGGATCCCACAATAAAGCTGTAGATCCCGTTGTTAGGTGACCAATTGGTTCCTAGCCATGAAAAAATATCTAACCCTTCGGGCCAGCCCTAGGAGAGCTGTTAATCAGCTCAGTGGTCTGGTAAAACAGAGATATAACTAACTTTTTTTCTTCTTAATCTATATTACAGCAGTTTAGGTTAGTCTAGAAAATAGTAATAATACTGATATACGCGAGATGACGTTGTCTCTAGAACTGCTAAATAAATTACATGATAACGTTACAAGACTCATGAAACCTATTTAATTAGCCGAAACGAAATGACAAACCTCCTGATAGATAATTAATATATATAATCTCGGTAGGTTTCTTGCACCCATAGTCATCTATGATGTTAAGGTCACTCACTGGCCATTTAAGTCTAGAAAATAAAGCACTAATAGTGATACATACGAGATGACTTGGTTTTTGAAAGCTTCTTTTTTTAATTACATTACGAATTTATCTACCCTTCTTTTTGGGTTTTATTTTTTTAATTACATTACGAATTTACCTGACGCATGAAGCTAATTTCATTATACGATAAGAATCATAAACTTGAATACGTTAAATCAAGTTCATTAACTCACAAAATCAGCCGTGGTAACCTCATGCAACTTAGATGTTTGCTCTCACAAAGGTAACTAGTGGCATAACACCACCCAGTGAACCTTTCCAGGGAGGGTTCCATCACTCTTCGTCCTTCCAGACAAAGATTAACGAGTTTCTGATGCCCTCTTACATTTCCTGGACTAAAATCCTGGTTACCATGAAGCTTACAAGTGGTCAGGGGTAAAATATACGATGGAACTTCTCTCTCTCTCTCTCTCTCTCTCTCTCTCTCTCTCTCTCTCTCTCTCTCTCTCCAGTACCTTTGTTTCATAATCTAGCCAATGTTTTCATGAATATATTTTCCATATTAAAGTTTGCATGTATATATGTATATACATATATATATATATATATATATATATATATATATATATATATATATATTATATTATTCATAAATTTAAGTATGTATCTACATTAATCAAAAGTTCTATTCGGTAAAGGTAACTAAATTCCAGCCAAACCGACGACTTCCATTCCATATGTTATCGTCACGACTGGAACCTGGAAGAAGGCAGCAAGACTTACGGTCCCGAGTCCCTTAATGTCTTCGAGGAGAGAAAATACGCTCTGGAAAACAGCCAGAAATCCAGACCAGACATTTTAAGATAATGAGGCCATAAAAAATTATGGAATCTCTGCGGAAAATTAGAGTATAATTTTTTCGCTCTAAATAACCGATGCAATCTCTTCTTCATAAGGTCTGGAAGCCATTAATATAATATTTCTTATGTTGTTAATTTGAAGTCATATTTTAGATGTCTTTTTTTTACATATGTACTTTTCCTCTAACACGGAATAGTTCTAACAAAAATAATCAAGGTAGACATAGATACTCCCTTACTCTCTAACTACCGTACTATCTAATACTTTCTTACTTTTTAATACTTTCATACTTTCGCAATCGAATCATGGATGAGTTCTAATGAAAATAATAAAAAAGGACACAGATACTTCCGTA
>NC_061110.1:101612708-101630208 GCF_015104395.2 Macrobrachium nipponense
AGTCTAACTCTTTAAGTAAGTTTCCTAAGAAATTACAGTCTACTTTATAGGTCAAAATCACATTGACAAGATGTAAAGAAAAGTTGGGAATTTTCAAAAACATAGTAGACAAGCTTATTTGATAACTGATATATCCAATGTCAAGCAATTTTTATTTATTGGCTATCTACCTATTTACCGTATTTTGGTTTTAAACCTTCACCTATAATTATCGTCAGAATGATGGCTTCATGAGGCTCCACCCACTTTGGCCTCGTTATAATTCAGGATAACACTGAAGGCTATCATGGGCATTGTTGGATTAGAAAATTTTACTTCTGGCTATAAAAACTCATTTCTCGAGTAGTTGTAAGAAGTGCTAAATGATCCTCAAGGATCCCAGCAGTTGCCCTAAACGTAGTATTACTACGCTAGCACAGATACCCCAACCACATCTATGTATCGTTCCGCCATTCATAAAGTCTTTGTCATGTTTTTTCACTGTGCAATAAGCCATGGGCTCCTCAGAAATTAGGTTTAACATTAGATGATAGGTTATTTCATTATGTCGTAAGACAAATGCAGTTTTGCAACCACGGGGACAATTCCAAATCCTGTTATCCATTCTTGACTGTAATGGGTTTCAGAGCCGATGGAACAAGGTGGGCGGGGCAACATTCGACTCTTGGCTCGTAATCACTGGCCATGGCGTCGGCTAGATAATTTTTACTCTATAAAAATTAAAACTATTGGGTTTAGGTTATTGATAATGCTGACAAAATTTGTGTGTGGTTGTAAAATATACATATGTCAACTTTCAGCTACATCCGATGCTTTGATAAGGAGCAAAGTCCAAAAACCCGTGTTACATAGACCCTGAATCTCATAGTAGGATATGAAAAATTGTTTCAGGGGTTCCTTGAAGGTATAAAGGTCGGGAATCACTGTAATATTACAATCACAGGATGCATTTCACAGCTATTTATATGACGTCGTTTCTTGTATAATGGTCATTTGAATGGTTTCATATCATTATTTAACCGTAATATTGGAAGACAGTTTAACTACCAATTTTTTATTTTTGAGGTTCTCATGTCAGGTCTATATAAAATTTGCAAAATAGTTTATGGGCATATATCATTTTAAATCCTGACCTAAAGTTTATTGATATTGTGTAAATTTTATAATCTAAGATAAAAATAATTAGTTACTTAATTCTTTGCATCCTTTGATGACTGTAGACTTAGCTTTAGTTCTAAGTTCTGTGTTGAGATGTATATCAGTATGTATACGCGAATCTCACTCTTCATTCATATGTGCACAATCCTCAAGCACTTTTTTTATTATTTTGGTTCATTTTTTCCCTCATGCTTGAGTTGTGCCTTACAATCCATTGATGGTTGTATTCATATATTCTATTTTGAGTTCTGTGTTGGGATGTACTACGTATATCAGTATGCATATATAAATCTCACTTTTAATTCACATTGACACAAACCTCCGGAACTGAAATAGTAATGATTGCGTATTACTTGAGCGGTACCAATCAAAACGAAATTTAGAGGATAATGTCATAGATGATCTAACTGTCTGGTTATTTATGATGTCATCTGGTTAGAACCAAGGTCCTTTAAATATACTCCGAGTATATTTAAAGGACCTTGGTTAGAACCATAATGCGATCACAAACGTCTTCAACTTTCGAGTCCTTAACATGTTTTTGGTCTAAGTTTTAACCCGTTTTTGGTCTAAGTTTGACCCATTTTTGGTCTAAGCGTCCGCTTACAACGAGCGAATCGAATCGATTCAATTCATGAAGAATCAACACGATTCATGATTCGTCTTGATTCCCCATAGTAATTTCAATGGAGCCGTTGACACCAAGCGAATTGAGTCAATTCAAATTCGATTCGCCTGGTGTAAATGCAGCCTCTCTCTCTCTCTCTCTCTCTCTCTCTCTCCCAAAGAACTTGGGTCTAACACACCATGGTTAACTGCTGATCAAAATGGAGCAATATTTTGAAATCTACCGTAACTCTAGCAGTACAATCTAATTTCACCTGATATATGTTACAGCGCAGTGATGTACTAAATATTTATTAAATATGTGACTTTTTAAAAAATCTAAACATTTGAAAAAAAAAAAACGCTAAAAGCATCTGTATTTTTGGCCAGGTTTTGTTTGTTGTTTGTTTGCATGGTGTTTTTACGCTGCATGGTACCAGTGGTTATTCAGCAAAGGGACCAAAGGCTTTACGTGGCTTCCGAACCACGTCGAGATTGAACTTCTATCACCAGGAATACACATCTCAAACCTCTCAACGGAATGCCCGAGAATCGAACTCGCGGCCATCGAGGTGGCACGACAAGACCAAACCGACCACGCCACTGAGGCTCTTTTTCACAAGGTCCTCTTCACTCCACCGGAAGAGCGCTGTGGAGCACATGTTGGGAGAGACCCCCTTTAAACCCGTCTACGGTCGGTTGCACGAAGGGCAAACACTATAAATATATCCTTCAGCATTTTAACGGGTCAGCTAGGGCAGGGGATTTGACCCGAGATCAAGGCTGGAGGTATTGAACGTATTCACGTATTCCACAGGAGATTATCCGTAAAGCCTTGATATTGGCCATCCATATTTGCATAGTTGCACTTTTTTTCTTCTTCTTTTTTGTACCTAGACAGAAACACTGCAGAATCAGTATTGATAAGTGACCTTACCATATGGGCTGAGGAGAAGATGGATGTAGCAGAAATGAGAATGTTGAGAAGGATGTCGGGAGTAACAAGGGAGGATAGGATTAGAAATGAGTATATAATAGGATCGACAAGGTAGTTGAAATATCGAAGAAAATACAGGAGGGAAGGCTTCGGTGGTATGGACACCTGTTACGAAGAGAGGAACACCGTGTTGGAAGACATACGATGGAAATGAAAGTGCGGGGTAGAAGGATGAAGGGAAGACCAAGAAAGAGATGGCGTGATTGTGTAGGGGAAGATTGTTATGGAAAGGTATTAATGAGATCGATGCACAGGACAGAAATCGATGGAGACGACTCATTCACAACGGCGACCCCATATAAAAATGGGTTAAAACTTGGAAGAAGATGGGGATTATATGTACTGTGGCAAGGTTTTTTAAAAGAATGGGAAACTTGAGGAATATAATTCAGGAAACGATGTAGAGAGGGAGAGAGTTTTATCTTTTTTTTATATAGTATTTACCCTTTATGAGAAGAACGGAGACGTAATCTGTGAAAATTCTAATTATGATTAACTGCCCACATTAGTGTTTTTTATAGAGAGAGAATGGAACTGGCAAAAAATTATGAATTAATAAGAGATATCAATAGGCATAGAATCAAAGTGGAATCGTAAGAAGAAAAAAAAAATTAAACTCGGATTTATTGAAGATTATTAATTAAATAGTTTTTTAAAATTTACAATAAGATGCCTTTAAACAAACAGAAGATGCCTTTAAACAATATTTCACGGACAAATACATAAACAAAATTTTAAATATTTGAAAATTATTGTAAATTAGCTTTCACCATAAATGTAAATATTTGTAAAGAAAAAATTTCTATTTTTTTTTTTTCTTTTTTTAACATTTAGAAGGGAAGGGAAAAAAAAGTTCTTAACAGATTTCCTCGCTCGCTAACAAGGCTTCTCTTCCTTGTTTATGCTTTCGGTATAGACTGATGAATTCTCGTAGTTAGTCGGAACATATTTGAAGCTTTAAAATAAACGTCAGAGGGGCTATTGTTGAACGGAGAGTGTTTTAATGCACAAACTCGTACCTAATTCTTCCTGACAGATTGCCTAGTTCAATAACAAGACATCTCGCCATTGTTTCTGCTTCGTTACAGATAGACGAAGAGACGTAGTTAATTGGAATATGTGCGAGGTTTTAAAATAAGAGTCAGAAGGCTATAGTTTCACTTGGAATCATATTTTGTACAAATTTGTGATAAAAAAAAAATAACCGCTAGCATTGCTTATGTAAGCCCTTGTATTGTATTTTTTCATTCAAGCATTATCTATTATCTAGGCCATATATATATATATATATATATAGATATATATATAGATATATATAGATATATATATATATATATATATATATATATATATATATATATATATATATATATATATATGTATATATATATATATATATATATATATATATATATATATATATATAAAGATATATGCCACGAAGGAAAATAAACGAGTTTCTGCTTAGTAAAGGACGTTTAACGTCGAAAGGTCTCGCACATACTCCATTCGTTTATTTTTCCTTCGTGGCATATATCTTTATTTATGGATTTATCACGTTCCTAACTTTCGTGATTCAGTTATACATATATATATATATATATATATATATATATATATATATATATATATATATATATATATATATATATATATATATATATATATAGATATATATATTATATATATATATATATATATATATGCATTAAGCTACAATTGTCCTTTAATATCCAATTTTCGCTCTACCACGGAATTAATATATTTTCTTATATGTTAACCGAAGGGTAAATTTTTAGTTAATAATTTCGTCCTCTCGTGGATTCGAACCAGCTCACAGGTGAGAAATCAGGACTTCAATGATGTTACTAACTCGACCAACAAGTCACTGAGTCCTGTGCGCTGGTTCGAATCCACGAGAGGACAAATTATTATCAGCTAAAAAAAAAAAATTTCCCTGCGGTTAACATTATACGAACATACATTCATTCCGAATTAGAGAGAATTGGATATTGAAGGACATCTGTTGCTTAATGCATGTATATGAACCACGGTGATGGATAATAATGCATTCATATATATATATATATATATATATATATATATATATATATATAGATATATATATATATATATATATAGACATATACATATACATATATATATATATATATAGATATATATATATGTGTGATATATATATATATATATATATATATATATATATATATATATATATATATATATATATATCTAATATATTTATCTTTAATAATCTAATTCTCTCTACCTCTTAATTGATATATTTTCATATATAGTAAACTAACAGGGAATTTACATATATGGAAATATATCAATTCCGAGGTAGAGCGAATTAGATACTAAAGGACATTTGTAGCTTGAATAATATATATGAATCACGGTGATGTGATAATTATTATATATATAAAATTCAAGTCAGAAATGATGTACCCAAGCAAATATAATGTTTACATTCTGAAAATAGAATGGTTCTAGAACACATAAAAAATGGTTTTAGTAAATGTCAAGCTTATTTCATTGTTCATAAACACAAAAAATTCAAAAAGCTTGACATTTACTAAAACCACTTTTTATGTTTTCTGGAACCATTCTATTTTCAGAATGTAACATTATATTTGCTTGGGTACATCATTTTCTGACTTGAATTATTTGATAAAATGGTAAAAAATTAAGCAAAATCACAAAAATGGAATATATATATATATATATATATATATATATATATATGTATGTATGTATATATATATATAGATATATATATATATATATATATATTATATATATATATATATATATATATATATATATATATATATATATAATATTGCAGTCAGCAAGATATATAGACTTCAGGAGGGTCCATGATAAACAAGTTGTTAAAAAGGCCAAGTTTATTAACCAAAAAACGTTTCAGTGCATCATCAGTCTGTGAAAAGTAAAGACACAATAAAATAGATTATTAACATAAAGGAATTCACAAAGTAATTAAAATTTACTTTAATTTAAAACAATAAAAAGTAAAAGCATAAAAAGTACATAAGACAGAAAATAGAAAGAGACTACCAAAACCCCAACCGTCCATAAGCAGGAGAGAAGAGGGAATGACATACAATGGCGTCCAAGGCCAGACGGCAACTATGCCAGATACAAAGTTGCTGATGAAGTATTACCTTTGAGGGAGGGAACCAGTCTTTTAATATATAATGTTTCTAAAGTTGTTAAGTGGTTTGGGTCCCTTACATAACCAATTATTAAGAAGCGTTGTTTCATGACTTCGGTTTTACATAAGACGGCATGATTTCTAATATTAAAAAATTCTGGTTGCTTGATTCTTTGGCCAGTGCGAAAGCTAAAACCCAAATGGCTGCAATATCTGACCTGCAGTAACCTCCGCGTCGATCCAACGTATGAGCCCGGACATCCAGGGCATGTGAATTTATAAACCACATTGGATCGCATGAAGGACTGCAGGCGATCTTTGAAATTAAAGAATGATCCTATTGTACATGGGTTGTTGGAGATAAGTTTTACGTTAAGACAGGGGATTTCTTGTTCAATTATTCGTGTGAGATTTAGAGAATTTAGAGTTAGACATATACGGGATTGAGGCATAGAATAATTTTTTTGGAACACCAAAGTTGACAGTTGAAGGTTGTAAAAATTGTGTTAATAACTTACTGGTGATTTTATGTGCTATATCTTGTGGGTAGGAGTTTATCTTGAAAAAGTTGAATAAAAAGACTATTTCTTTGTGGAATATATGTTGAAGAATATTTTAGAGCTCTATGGACCAAGGTGTAGATGGTATAAAGTTTGAAAGAATATTGACAAGAGCTATAGTAGTTATTGGCTAAGCCCGTATATGTCCGCTTTCTATAAACAGAAGTAGTGAACTCAGAATTATGTCTTGTTACATTAATATTTAAAACAGGAAGACTACCTTCGCTCTCTACCTCCATGGTAAATTGAATGTTTGGATGGAGTTGATTAATATATTCTAAGAATAAAGATATTAGCCAAGAGTGCTGGAACAAAACAAAAGTGTCATCAACATATCTGCGATAAAAAGACGGTTTAAAATTACGATTACACTGATTTAAAAATTTTGTTTCAAGGTGAGACATAAAAAGTTAGCAACTCCATCGACCTGCGAATAGAGTTGCTTATTAAAAATGAACATTGAATCTTGCACTGCAAGTTCAAGTAGTTGTTTAAATATTGATCTGTTAAAACCATGAAAAACTGTATCTTCGCTAATAAAAAACCTTATTTTATTTATTAATGTAACATATATTATATATTATATATATATATATATATATATATATATATATATATATATATATTATATATATATATATATATATATATATTATATAGATATATATATATATATATATATATATATATATATATATATATATATATATATATATATATATATATAATATATATATATATATATATATATATATATATATATATATATATATATATATATATAAAAATATGCATGTATATATATATATATATATATATAATATATATATATATATATAAATCAATGAAAACATTCAACGCATTTCTGTGTCGCCAAATGACCGGAAATGGGAAAAGTTAAGCGGCGAACTTTTTTTTTTTTTTCAAACCCGAATCGAATACTGATTTTCTGGCGCGGTATATTTAAGCAGATCGCGGAATACGGCACACACACACTTGCTCGAAAGTTTTTTGCAACAGGTGGGGTGGGGTGGGGGGGGGGGGGTGTCGTATTTTTCATTTCGTTTTCGTTCAATTCTTTCGGGCGTTTCAGGAAACATTGCCATGAACACGTTCTGCTTTGGCCTGGAGGTCTCCACGGTGTGACGATGAGAAATACTTGTAGTTCTAGATGTGTTAATTTTGCGATTGCTTATGCTATTCATTAGAAATTGCGAGAGAGAGAGAGAGAGAGAGAGAGAGAGAGAGAGAGAGAGAGAGAGAGAATTTTTTTTTTATATTTTTACTCTTAATGAGAAGAATTACCATTATGATAACATAGCCATAGCAGTGTTGTCAAAGAGAGAGAGAGAGAGAGAGAGAGAGAGAGAGAGAGAGAGAGAGAGAATTTTATTTTTTATTTTACTCCTAATGAAAAGAATTCCCATTACGATAACATACCCAATCAGTGTTGAGAGAGAGAGAGAGAGAGAGAGAGAGAGAGAGAGATTTTTTTTATATATATTACCTTTTTGAGAAGAACAGGGAAATGATCTGTGAAAGTTATCATGATGATTAAGTAGCCAAATTAGTGGGTTTTTTTTGGAGAGAGAGAGAGAGAGAGAGAGAGAGAGAGAGAGAGAGAGAGAGAGAGAGAGAGAGAGAGAGAGAAAGAGAATGCTTTTTATATTTTTCTATTTTACCCTTTATGAGAAGAAAGGGAAATAATCTGTGAACATTCTCATTATGATTAGCTAGCCAAAATAGTGTTGTTTTCAAAGAGAGAGAGAGAGAGAGAGAGAGAGAGAGAGAGAGAGAGAGAGAGAGAATGGAACAGGCAAAAGGTAAAGAATTAGTCAGCAAAATCAATAATCACAGAACCATAGTGGGATCGTCAGAAAGAAATATAAAACCGGGTTTATTGAAGATCGATGAAATATTTGCATACAAATGGAATCACAACTCCAATTTACAGTATAATTTGTATATATAATCGGAATATGAAATTAAACCCAAAGGACAAGCCCTGGGACCTATAAGGTCCTCCTCCGCTGAAAGGAAAATTGAGACTTAAGAAGCTTTAAAAGGGTGTAAAGGAAGTTTACTGAGAGATAATATGAACGGAGGTACAGTAAAATCAAAGTAAAGGGGGTTGGAGCTGGGTCCGAAGGGACGCTGCAAGGAACCTTAAGTAATGCCTACAGTGCACCGGGTGAGGTGCACTCATGGCGCTACCCCTTAGGGAGGATAATTTGAGTTGATTTTTGTAATCAAGTAGAAGTAAAAAACTGACAACACAAACAGGTAAAATATGCGCCTAACAAACCGAGTTTTCCTGTACCGCGTTTAATACTGTATGAGCCATGACCCATGAAATTTTCAGCCACGGACCGTGGCTAACTTTAACCTTAAATAAGATATAAACTACTGAAGTTAGAAGGCTACAATTTTTTACGTTTGATGTCTGGAGGGTGGATGATCAACATACAAATTTGCAGCCCACTAGCCTCAGTAGGTTTTAAGATCTGGGGGCGGACCTACAGACAGACAAAGCCATCTCAACAGCTTCTCTTTACTGAAAACTGATATGAATGTTTCCCGCAGATGCACCAACGTCTGTGGGGGGATCCAGTTCCCGAGAATAAGCTGCGGAAACTAAAAAGTAATTTCCCTGATAACATATATGATAGCTTCCCCCGGATGATATCCTTTAAGAAAATGGACAATTTTCCATAAGACAAATGGTCGTTGTTTCGAATTACAAGGCAGCGGAAGTAATGAAATAAGAAATGGTTTAGGATCGTTTGTTTGCCGGGTGATTGATGACGGTGTACCTGGATGGAAGGGAACTCATATGACGAAAAATATCTATCTATCTATCTATCTATCTATCTATCTATCTATCTATCTATCTATCTATATATATATATATATATATATATATATATATATATATGTATATACATATATAGGATACTGCATTTAGAACGTGTATTCTTACATTAGCTAGACAAAACGGAAGACTTCATATGTACCCTAGAATTTATATATCAAGTGAAGGTCACACACATATAAGTGTATATATATTATATATGTGTATATATGTATGTATGTTATGTATGTTATTTATGTATGTGTGTGTGCATGCGTGTGCGCATGTTTGTATGTATATAGTACATAAACATTTTATACTTATATTTTTTGTTAGAACGCTAATATTGCGTTTTACAAAACTTGCTCAGAAACATTATCTGGTTTTAACATTCAAGATATTACATTCATGCATCAGTAGATATGTAAGTCTTTCATAACTTGAAAAATTATATTAGACATAGCTGCTTAGTATGTAATTGTAAATAGAGAACACTAAAGAGATTCTGGCGTTCATGACTACGCTGTTGTACGATAACCTGAACTAATAAATTTGAAATCAGACAGTTTATTGTTATTTAAAGCTAGCACTTAGCAAGAGTTGCATTGAGAATAATGCAAAACAGCTTGTATTTTTACAATTTAGGTTTTATCATTAATCCAACGATCACAGGATGGGCCTGAATATGAAATAACAAAGGGGGAGATATTTCGTAACCGTTATTGAACACAAATTGAAATCATAACCATTATTTATGAGGAATGCCTCTGCAGTTTGGTATTTATTTATCAAGTTAACTTTGTTTCAAAATCGTGCTTTTTTTTTAGAGTGCATTCAAAGCTAATTGTTGCTGTTTGATTCATATATTCGATAGGATGACACTTCTCAAACGTGAGAACGAATAACTACGAACAGTTTCTTAAAGGAACATAAATATAATGTTTTAAATTTCAAATCTTCGCCGACTGATATCATTCAATGTGTATTCACTGTTACTACTCCATCTGCTCTCTCCCCTTCCCTTCCCCCTATTCCCCCAGTCTTTCAATCTCGTATTACATCAGAGTTTTACGAGATTCGTTTCGGAACTAAAACAATGGAAGGACTCTATTCAGTTTTTTTATTTACTTTTTTTTACGTGGATTTCTGTTAAAACACATAAACTTTCTTTTTCGTGGGTGCCTTAAAGAGGATTTATAATTTTATTTTTTTATTTCAGCAAAAACTCGCCAATTTATTTTAGGGAAAATCACTCTCTCTCTCTCTCTCTCTCCTCTCTCATATATATATATATATATATAGATATATATATATATATATATATATATATATTAATGTGTGTGTGTATATATATATATATATATATATATATATATATATATATATATATATATATATATATATATATATATATATATATATATATATATATATATATATATATATATATATATATATTTATATATATAGATATATAGATATATATATATATATATATATATTTATAAGATATATATATATATACTATATATATATATATATATATAATATATATACTATATATATATATATATATATATACATTACACACACACACACACACACACACACACACACACACACACATATATATATATATATATAGTATATATATATATATATATATATATATATATATATATATATATATGTCATATAAATTATTTCCATTTTTTTAACGAATGAGCATCTCCGTGTCTTTTATATAATTAGAACGTGCATATCAATTCCGAAGTGTCCTTTTTTATTCTTTTTTTATTGTATACATCATTACCACTATTACTGAAGAGGGTTTTCAAAAAAGATCCGCTAGCTTCAAATAAAACAAGTAAAAAATGCGCCAAAGTTTCTTCGGCACAATCGAGTTTCCTGCACAGCGTATGGGCTAATGCTGTATGAGCCGCGGACCATGAATCTTTAACTACAGCCCAGTGGTGCCCTGTCTTTAGTGTTGCAAGACGCACGATCATGGCTAATTTCAACCTTAAATGAGATAAAAAAAAAACTACTAAGGCTTGATTCAGGCTGCAATTTGGTGTTTGATGATTGGTGGGTGGATGATCAACATACCAATTTGCAGCGCTGTAGCCTCAGTAGTTTCTAAGATCTGAGGGTGGACAGAAAAAGTGCCTACAAAAAAGTGCGTACAGAAAAAAAGTGTGGACGGACTGAAAAAGCCATGTCAATAGTTTTCTTTTACATAAAAATATAAATCTATTCTAATTTTTCACATCTATTCATTTTTTTAGAACTGCACATTTTCTCCAGGCTACAGAAAATAAAATAAAGTATAAAAAGTCAAGCTTCCTGACGCGATTCAAAGCTATTAGTTATATTGAAGTCAGTCATTTAATTAGAATTTTGACGGACGAAGGGGTACGCGAAATTGAGAGATAGAAACTTCTCAGGTTAAACTGAAAGGCTGCATGCATTTGCGATAAAGGACTTAATAAAAGAAAAAAAAAATATAAAACTTTACTTTATCTTTGAAGGGTGGAAAAGTATATTCTTTCTGAAAACTTGCTGGAGGTTTTAAACCAAATAAAAATTTGCTGGCGGTTTTAAGGCAAATGAAAATTTGTTGAACGTTTTAAACCAAATGGAAAATTTCTGGAGGTTTTAAACCAATTGGAAAATTTTCTGGAGGTTTTAATCCAACTCAAAACTTTCTGGAGGTTTTAAACCGAATTAAACTTGTTGGAGGTTTTAAACCGAATGTAACTTACTGGAAACCAAATCAAAACTTGCTGGAGGTTTAAGACCAAATGAACACTTTCTGGAGGTTTTAAACCAAATCAAAACTTGCTGGAGGTTTTAAACCAAATCAAAACTTGCTGGAGGTTTTAAACCAAATCAAAACTTTCTGGAGGTTTTAAACCGAATTAAACTTGCTGGAGGTTTTAAACCAAATCAAAACTTTCTGGAGGTTTTAAAACAACTCAAAACTTGCTGGAGGTTTTCAAACCAATCAAAAAAAAAAAAAAAAAAAAAAAAACAAAACTTTCTGGAGGTTTTGTTTTAAACCGAATTAAACTTGCAGGAGGTTTTAAACCAAATCAAAATTTTCTGGAGGTTTTAAACCGAATTAAACTTGCTGGAGGTTTTAAACCAAATCAAAACTTTCTGGAGGTTTTAAACCGAATTAAACTTGCTGGAGGTTTTAAACCAAATCAAAACTTGCTGGAGGTTTTAAACCAAATCAAAACTTTCTGGAGGTTTTAAACCGAATTAAAATTGCTGGAGGTTTTAAACCAAATCAAAACTTGCTGGAGGTTTTAAACCAACTCAAAACTTTCTGGAGGCTTTAAATCAAATCAAAACTTTCTGGAGGTTTTAAACCAAATCAAAACTTTCTGGAGGTTTTAAACCAAATCAAAACTTGCTGGAGGTTTTAAACCAAATCAAAACTTGCTGGAGGTTTTCAACCAAATCAATACTTACTGGAGGTTTTAAACCGAATTAAACTTGCTGGAGGTTTTAAACCAAATCAAAACTTGCTGGAGGTTTTCAACCAAATCAATACTTACTGGAGGTTTTAAACCGAATTAAACTTGCTGGAGGTTTTAAACCAAATCAAAACTTGCTGGAGGTTTTAAACCAAATCAAAACTTGCTGGAGGTTTTAAACCAAATCAACACTTGCTGGAGGTTTTAAACCAAATCAAAACTTTCTGGAGGTTTTAAACCGAATTAAACTTGCTGGAGGTTTTAAACCAAATCAAAACTTTCCGGAGGTTTTAAACCAACTCAAAACTTGCTTGAGGTTTTAAACCAAATCAAAACTTTCTGGAGGTTTTAAACCGAATTAAACTTGCAGGGGGTTTTAAACCAAATCAAAACTTTCTGGAGGTTTTAAACCGAATTAAACTTGCTGGAGGTTTTAAACCAAATCAAAACTTGCTAGAGGTTTTAAACCAAATCAAAACTTTCTGGAGGTTTTAAACCGAATTAAACTTGCTGGAGGTTTTAAACCAAATCAAAACTTTCTGGAGGTTTTAAACCGAATTAAACTTGCTGGAGGTTTTAAACCAAATCAAAACTTTCTGGAGGTTTTAAACCGAATTAAACTTGCTGGAGGTTTTAAACCAAATCAATACTTTCTGGAGGCTTTAAATCAAATCATAACTTTCTGGAGGTTTTAAACCAACTCAAAACTTGCTGGAGGGTTTAAACCAAATCAAAACTTTCTGGAGGTTTTAAACCGAATTAAACTTGCTGGAGGTTTTAAACCAAATCAAAATTGTCTGAAGGTTTTAAACCAGATCAGAACTTTCTGGAGGTTTTAAACCAAATCAAAACTTTCTGGAGGTTTTAAACCGAATTAAACTTGCTGGAGGTTTTAAACCAAATCAAAACTTTCTGGAGGTTTTAAACCAAATCAAAACTTTCAGGAGGTTTTAAAACGAATTAAACTTGCTGGAGGTTTTTAAACCAAATCAAAACTTTCTGGAGGTTTTAAACCGAATTAAACTTGCTGGAGGTTTTAAACCAAATCAAAACTTACTGGAGGTTTTAAATCGAACAAAACTTACTGGAAACCAAATCAAAACTTTCTGGAGGTTTTAAACCGAATTAAACTTGCTGGAGGTTTTAAACCAAATCAAAACTTGCTGGAGGTTCTAAACCAAATCAAAACTTTCTGGACATTTTAAACCAACTCAAAACTTGCTGGAGGTTTTAAACCAAATCAAAACTTGCTGGAGGTTTTAAACCAAATGAAAACTTTCTGGACCTTTTAAACCAACTCAAAACTTGCTGGAGGTTTTAAACCAAATGAAAACTTTCTGAACCTTTTAAAGCCTAATAAAAATTTGCTGAGGGTTTTAAACTAAATGAAAATTAGCTGGAAGTTTTAAACCAAATGGAAAATTTCTGGGTTTTAAACCAAATAAAAATTTGCTGGAGGTTTTAATCCAAATGAAAACTTTCTGGAGCTTTTAAACCGAATCAAACTTGCTGGAGGTTTTAAACCGAATATAACTTACTGGAAACCAAATCAAAACTTGCTGGAGGTTTTAAACCAACTCAAAACTTGCTGGAGGTTTTAAACCAAATCAAAACTTGCTGGAGGTTTTAAACCAAATCAAAACTTTCTGGAATTTTTACATCAAATCAAAACTTGCTGGAGGTTTTAAACTAAATATAAACTAGCTGGAGGTTTTAAACCAAATGAAAACTTGCTGGAGGTTTTAAACCAGAAAAACGTTTTGGAGGCTTTCAGCCAAATAAAAACCTGCTGAAGGTTTTAAGCCAAAACAAATTTGCCGGAGGTTTTAAAGCAAATAAAGGTCGGGATCAAAATGAATTCATTGTCATTCGACGGATAAACGCAAGCACTGATTTAAGTTTTTTCTAAATAACCTATTCGTCAAAAGCAAGCGTGAGTGATATTCTCTCTCTCTCTCTCTCTCTCTCTCTCTCTCTCTCTCTCTCTCTCTCTCTCTCTCAGATAACCATTCATTTTCAAGAGCTTTCGAACATATGCATAGAATCTGTTCTTCACCCACAATACAAAATGTTACTTTCTTACGTTATAGACAAAAAAAAAAAATTAGGATCGTACTTGGAATATTTCTTTATACTTTAACAAAAAAACGTGTACCTATCAAACAGAGCATAAATAAACCATTTTGATGACTTCATTCTTAGGAAAACCTGAAATTCTTTTTATTCAATCCTAAAACGCAATTGTTCGGGCTTGGAGAATTGTAAATTCCCCTTCTGTTTTTTCTGTACTAATAAAAAAAAGACATAATAAGTTTCTGAATAACTCACATCCTTTATCTGTTCACAGAATAACGAGTCATATCAAGGCGGAATTCCTTGGCTTTCAAGTAAGAAGGTGCATTTTAATAATTAAAATGCTAAAATACAAAATGTTTAAGATACAAAAGACAATCGGCAAAGAGACTAAATGTTTTTCCTTGGATGCTACTGAGTGGTTTTCACTTTTAGTGTGAATTTTTTTATAGGCGTTTTCGAAAATTGTCCAATCGTTATTTGTGACTTTTATTCAAGCAGTAACTACGATTACTTGAAAAAAACAAACAAAGAAGTAACTACGATAAATTGAAAAAAAAACCTTGTGATTTATATTAGTGCAGTAACTACGATTACTTTTTAAAAAAACTGTGTTGTGTAAAACTTACAATTATCAGTACAGATGCATTGAGTAAAGCACACATATGTTCCTCAGTACAACCAATTTCAAGTAATTTTATCATAGCAATAAGAAAAATGAGAAAACGTAAGTCAGTAGTATTGACTATAATTTCCTAACTTTTAACGTAAATTAAAATATGCTTAAATCTATGGTCAAATAAAGCCTTGTTTCACCTACGAACATCAAAATAAATGCGCTATATTTCATTAGAAATAATTTTTCTGTACTGTTTAACAGGCACATTATCTAGTTTTTACATTTTGATTCTAATACATAAATCATAAATATCATATCCTAAAATTCCTGTCTCTTTAACTCAAGCAAAACACCTTTTTCAGACGCTTTTAGGCTCTTCCATAGACCTTTACTACCCCCAACAAGAACAACAACAGCAACAAAGTAGTTTGGAGGCTTACTTCCCGAGTAAGCGAAAATTTATGAAGAAAATGCAATTGGAGAATTCTGCTCCTCTAGGTATGTATAATAAATTTCATAGTTAGTTTGCTACCATCATACAAGTAAGCCAACCCTTCACGGTCTAAGGTTTAGCAAAAGTCTTTTGTACCTTTCTCGTCGTAGACAAGCTAGAATTTAGCAGGGCCACAATTGCTTTCAAAGAAATCGCCATCAGGTTGCTAATAGTCTCTCTATCAGTTCTTTCTCATCTGCCCGTGTTTATCTTGTGCTTTTCCTGAGAGAAAAAATATCTTTCATCCTTTCATTATGACACTAAAAATAGGGCATATTGTCCTAGACTAATTATAATAATATATTTAGTACCTTGGCCCAACGAATGTGAAAGTTTTTCGATTCCAAAACAATTGCAGTTATTCTTTTATAGTTCGAAGTATACAGTAGAGGAAAGAAGCTATAGCCCTTTATGTGGGAGCCCCTCAGAAAAAATGCTGTTTTTGTAAATCAGTGGAGAAAAAAATTGCAATGAAAAAATGGTCAATTGAAATGGTAAACATTATTAAAATCCCTTGATACCTTTCTTTCACCATTTAATCATATGGTAACCGTTCTCAACCTTGTGACTTGACCTAGACTACCGTAGCTTACCCTTGTCAATTCTGCAGTGATAAGGTAAACGTGCTATAAACTGTGGACACAACAGCCTAGAATTCTACGAGACCCTACCATAACATTTGAAAAAACCTAACGAATACATATGATGTCTGTAGTTGAAGGAGTTCCTCGTTGGAAGAGTGGTTTACGTGCTCTGCCAACGTGGAATCAGAGGAATTTATTCCCGATGATTAGCAATTTATTTATCTATATAATGTGGTTCGGATCCCACGATAAGCTCTAGGTCCCGTTGCTAGGCAACCTATTGGTTCCTAGCTACGTAAAAACATCTAGTCCTTCGGGCCAGCCTTAGAATAGCTGTTAATCAGCTCAGTGGTCTGGTTAAACTGAGATATATTTATCTGTGGTTAAACTAGATATATTTATCTGTGGTTGAAAGGGTCCTGGAGTACTGAAGGTGTACCAAGGACAAGATTATTTAGCCGACCTGACGTAAGCCATTCTCTGATAAAGAAATAAAGCATAATGCTAAAGCAAAAAGTAAAATAATGAAGGATGACGATGGCGCACGGAATGAATATTAAACAAGAGGCACTTTTGTTTTTAACCTAATACATATTCAAAAATGAACTTTCAGGCGCGTTTGGTGCTTCCTGTTTAGGACTCACAACAAGCAAAGGGCTATGAATCATTCGTGGTTCCAGGAAACCTACGGTGTTCCAAGTCATTCTTCTCAGAGTCAAAAGAGTCTTTCTGAATTATGGAGCTCATTCACATGTAGAGGTCCCCAGCTCTCGCGCAACGCGCATATTTTCCACTTGTTATTTTTGAATAAATGAAGCAAAACGCAGTGTTTAATTTTCATTTTTAGTTCTTCACATACGAATATATTTCAT